>NW_027460824.1:0-170062 GCF_050947875.1 Dermacentor variabilis
CTCTCTACTGATTCACGCTCGCGCCTCTCTACTGCTTCACGCTCGTGCCTCTCTACTGTTTCCCCGCTATCGCCTCTCTACTGCTTCACACTCGTGCATCTCTACGATTCACGCTATCGGCTCTCTACTACTTCGCAGCTCGCGCCTCTCTACTGATCTCCGCTCGCGCCTCTCTACTGCTTCACGCTCGTGCCTCTCTACTGTTTCCCCGCTATCGCCTCTCTACTGCTTCACGCTCGTGCCTCTCTACTGTTTCTCGCTATCGCCTCTCTACTGCTTCGCGCTCGCGCCTCTCTACTGCTTCACGCTCGTGCCTCTACTGCTTCACGCTCGCGCCTCTCTACTGATTCACGCTCGCGCCTCTCTACTGCTTCACGCTCGCGCCTCTTTACTGATTCACGCTCGCGCCTCTCTACTGCTTCACGCTCGTGCCTCTCTACTGTTTTCCCGCTATCGCCTCTCTACTGCTTCACGCTCGCGCCTCTCTACTGCTTCACGCTCCTGCCTCTCTACTGATTCACGCTATCGCTTCTCTACTGCTTCACGCTCGCGCCTCTCTACTGATCCACGCTATCGCCTCTCTACTGCTTCACGCTCGCGCCTCTCTACTGCTTCACGCTCACGCCTCTCTACTGCTTCACGCTCGTGCCTCTCTACTGTTTCCCGCTACGCCTCTCTACTGCTTCACGCTCGTGCCTCTCTACTGATTCACGCTATCGCCTCTCTACTGTTTCTCGCTATCGCCTCTGTACTGCTTCACGCTCGTGCCTCTACTGTTTCTCGCTATCGCCTCTCTACTGCTTCACGCTCGCGCCTCTCTACTGCTTCACGCTCGTGCCTCTCTACTGCTTCACCGTCGTGTCCTCTACTGCTTCGCGCTCGCGCCTCTCTACTGCTTCACGCTCGCGCCTCTCTACTGATCCACGCTATCGCCTCTCTACTGCTTCACGCTCGCGCCTCTCTACTGTTTCACGCTCGCGCCTCTCTACTGATTCACGCTCGCGCCTCCCTACTGCTTCACGCTCGTGCCTCTCTACTGTTTCCCCGCTATCGCCTCTCTACTGCTTCACGCTCGTGCCTCTCTACTGATTCACGCTATCGGCTCTCTAACTACTTCACGCTCGTGTCCTCTCTACTGATTCCGCTCGCGCCTCTCTACTGTTTCCCGCTATCGCCTCTCTACTACTTCACGCGCGTGCCTCTCTACTGATTCACGCAATCGGCTCTCTACTGATTCACGCTCGCGCCTCTCTACTGCTTCACGCTCGTGCCTCTCTACTCTTTCCCCGCTATCGCCGTCTCTACTGCTTCACGCTCGTGCCTCTCTACTGTTTCTCGAGATCGCCTCTCTACTTCTTCGCGCTCGCGCCTCTCTACTGCTTCACGCTCGTGCCTCTACTGCTTCACGCTCGCGCCTCTCTACTGATTCACGCTCGCGCCTCTCTACTGCTTCACGCTCGCGCCTCTTTACTGATTCACGCTCGCGCCTCTCTACTGCTTCACCCTCGTGCCTCTCTACTGTTTCCCCGCTATCGCCTCTCTACTGCTTCACGCTCGCGCCTCTCTACTGCTTCACGCTCGTGCCTCTCTACTGTTTCCCCGCTATCGCCTCTCTACTGTTTCACGCTCGTGCCTCTCTACTGTTTCCCCGCTATCGCCTCTCTACTACTTCACGCTCGTGCCTCTCTACTGCTTCACGATCGCGCTCTCTACTGTTTCCCGCTATCGCCTCTCTACTACTTCACGCGCGTGCCTCTCTACTGATTCACGCTCGCGCCTCTCTACTGATTCACGCTCGCGCCTCTCTACTGCTTCACGCTCGTGCCTCTCTACTGCTTCACGCTCGTGCCTCTCTACTGTTTCCGCTATCGCCTCTCTACTGCTTCACGCTCGTGCCTCTCTACTGATTCACGCTATCGCCTCTCTACTGTTTCTCGCTATCGCCTCTGTACTGCTTCACGCTCGTGCGTCTCTACTGTTTCCCCGCTATCGCCCTCTCTACTGCTTCACGCTCGTGCCTCTACTGATTCACGCTATCGCCTCTCTACTACTTCACGCTCGTGCCTCTCTACTGATTCACGCTCGCGCCTCTCTACGGTTTCCCGCTATCGCCTCTCTATTACTTCACGCGCGTGCCTCTCTACTCATGCACGCTCGCGCCTCTCTACTACTTCACGCTCGTGTCTCTCTACTGTTTCCCGCTATCGCCTCTCTACTACTTCACGCGCGTGCCTCTCTACTGATTCACGCTCGCGCATCTCTACTGCTTCACGCTCGTGCCTCTCTACTGATTCACGCTATCGCCTCTCTACTGCTTCACGCTCGCGCCTCTCTACTGCTTCACGCTCGTGCCTCTACTGCTTCACGCTCGTGCATCTCTACTGATTCACGCTCGTGCCTGTCTACTACTTCCCGCTCGTGCCTCTCTACTGATTCACGCTCGCGCCTCTCTACTGTTTCTCGCTATCGCCTCTCTACTGCTTCACGCCTCGTGCCTCTCTACCTGTTTCTCGCTATCACCTCTCTACTGCTTCACGCTCGCGCCTCTCTACTGCTTCACGCTCGCGCCTCTCGACTGATTCACGCTATCGCCTCTCTACTGCTTCACGCTCGCGCCTCTCTACTGTTTCTCGCTATCGCCTATCTACTGCTTCACGCTCGCGCCTCTCTACTGCTTCAAGCTCGCGCCTCTCTACTGCTTCACGCTCGTGCCTCTCTACTGATTCACGCTCGTGCCTTTCTACTACTTCCCGCTCGTGCCTCTCTACTGATTCACGCTCGCGCCTCTCTACTGCTTCACGCTCGCGCCTCTCTACTGATTCACGACTCGCGCCTGTGTACTCTTTCTCGCTATCGCCTCTCTACTGCTTCACGCTCGTGCCTCTCTACTGTTTCTCGCTATCGCCTCTCTACTGCTTCGCGCTCGCGCCTCTCTACTGCTTCACGCTAGTGCCTCTACTGCTTCACGCTCGCGCCTCTCTACTGCTTCACGCTCGTGCCTCTACTGCTTCACGCTCGCGCCTCTCTACTGCTTCACACTCGTGCCTCTCGACTGATTCAAGTCGCGCCTCTCTACTGCTTCACCCTCGCGCCTCTCTACTGATTCACGCTCGCGCCTCTCTACTGCTTCACGCTCGTGCCTCTCTACTGATTCACGCTATCGGCTCTCTACTACTTCACGCTCGTGCCTCTCTACTGATTCACGCTCGCGCCTCTCTACTGTTTCCCGCTATCGCCTCTCTACTACTTCACGCGCGTGCCTCTCTACTGATTCACGCTCGCACCTCTCTACTGATTCACGCTCGCGCCTCTCTACTGCTTCACGCTCGTGCCTCTCTACTGTTTCCCCGCTATCGCCTCTCTACTGCTTCACGCTCGTGCCTCTCTACTGATTCACGATATCGGCTCTCTACTACTTCACGCTCGTGCCTCTCTACTGAGTCACGCTCGCGCCTCTCTACTGTTTCCCACTATCGCCTCTCTACTACTTCACGCGCGTGCCTCTCTACTGATTCACGCTCGCGCCTCTCTACTGCTTCACGCTCGCGCCTCTCTACTGTTTCTCGCTATCGCCTCTCTAACTGATTCACGCTCGTGCCTCTCTACTGTTTCTCGCTATCGCCTCTCTACTGCTTCACGCTCGCGCCTCTCTACTGCTTCACGCTCGTGCCTCTACTGCTTCACGCTCGTGCCTCTCTACTGCTTCACGCTCGCGCCTCTCTACTGCTTCACGCTCGCGCCTCTCTACTGCTTCACGCTCGCGCCTCTCGACTGCTTCACGCTCGTGCCTCTACTGCTTCACGCTCGTGCCTCTCTACTGCTTCACGCTCGCGCCTCTCTACTGCTTCACGCTCGTGCCTCTACTGCTTCACGCTCGTGCCTCTCTACTGATTCACGCTCGTGCCTGTCTTCTACTTCCCGCTCGTGCCTCTCTATTGATTCACGCTCGCGCCTCTCTACTGCTTCACGCTCGCGCCTCTCTACTGATTCACGCTCGTGCCTCTGTACTGTTTCTCGCTATCGCCTCTCTACTGCTTCACGCTCGTGCCTCTCTACTGTTTCTCGCTATCGCCTCTCTACTGCTTCGCGCTCGCGCCTCTCTACTGCTTCACGCTAGTGCCTCTCTACTGCTTCACGCTCGTGCCTCTACTGCTTCACGCTCGCGCCTCTCTACTGCTTCACGCTCGTGCCTCTCTACTGATTCACGCTATCGCCTCTCTACTGCTTCACGCTCGCGCTTCTCTACTTATCCACGCTATCGCCTCTCTACTGCTTCACGCTCGCGCCTCTCTACTGCTTCACGCTCGCGCCTCTCTACTGATTCACGCTCGCGCCTCTCTACTGCTTCACGCTCGTGCCTCTCTACTGTTTCCCCGCTATCGCCTCTCTACTGCTTCACGCTCGTGCCTCTCTACTGATTCACGCTATCGCCCCTCTACTACTTCACGCTCGTGCCTCTCTACTGATTCACGCTCGCGCCTCTCTACTGTTTCCTGCTATCGCCTCTCTACTACTTCACGCGCGTGCCTCTCTACTGATTCACGCTCGCGCCTCTCTACTGCTTCACGCTCGTGCCTCTCTACTGATTCACGCTATCGCCTCTACAGCTTCACGCTCGCGCCTCTCTACTGATCCACGCTATCGCCTTTCTACTGCTTCACCCTCGCGCCTCTCTACTGACTCACGCTCGCGCCTCTCTACTGTTTCACGCTCGTGCCTCTCTACTGTTTCCCCGCTATCGCCTCTCTACTGCTTCACGCTCGTGCCTCTCTACTGATTCACGCTATCGCCTCTCTACTACTTCACGCGCGTGCCTCTCTACTCATTCACGCCCGCACCTCTCTACTACTTCACGCTCGTGCCTCTCTACTGATTCACGCTATCGCCTCTCTACTGCTTCACGCTCGTGCCTCTCTACTGATTCACGCTATCGCCTCTCTACTACGTCACGCTCGTGTCTCTCTACTGATTCACGCTCGCGCCTCTCTACTGTTTCCCGCTATCGCCTCTCTACTACTTCACGCGCGTACCTCTCTACTGATTCACGCTCGCGCATCTCTACTGCTTCACGCTCGTGCCTCTCTACTGATTCACGCTATCGCCTCTCTACTGCTTCACGCTCGCGCCTCTCTACTGCTTCACGCTCGTGCCTCTCTACTGCTTCACGCTCGTGCCTCTCTACTGATTCACGCTCGTGCCTGTCTACTACTTCCTGCTCGTGCCTCTCTACTGATTCACGCTCGCGCCTCTCTACTGATTCACGCTCGCGCCTCTCTACTGATTCACGCTCGCGCCTCTCTACTGTTTCTCGCTATCGCCTCTCTACTGCTTCACGCTCGTGCCTCTCTACTGTTTCTCGCTATCACCTCTCTACTGCTTCACGCTCGCGCCTCTCTACTGCTTCACGCTCGCGCCTCTCGACTGATTCACGCTATCGCCTCTCTACTGCTTCACGCTCGCGCCTCTCTAGTGTTTCTCGCTATCGCCTCTACTGCTTCACGCTCGCGCCCCTCTACTGCTTCACGCTCGTGCCTCTCTACTGCTTCACGCTCGTGCCTCTCTACTGATTCACGCTCGTGCCTGTCTACTACTTCCCGCTCGTGCCTCTCTACTGCTTCACGCTCGCGCCTCTCTACTGCTTCACGCTCGCGCCTCTCTACTGATTCACGCTCGCGCCTCTGTACTGTTTCTCGCTATCGCCTCTCTACTGCTTCACGCTCGTGCCTCTCTACTGTTTCTCGCTATCGCCTCTCTACTGCTTCGCGCTCGCGCCTCTCTACTGCTTCGCGCTCGTGCCTCTACTGCTTCACGCTCGCGCCGCTCTACTGATTCACGCTCGCGCCTCTCTACTGTTTCTCGCTATCGCCTCTCTACTGCTTCACGCTCACGCCTCTCTACTGCTTCACGCTCGCGCCTCTCGACTGATTCACGCTATCGCCTGTCTACTCCTTCACGCTCGCGCCTCTCTACTGCTTCACGCTCGTGCCTCTGTACTGCTTCACGCTCGCGCCTCTGTACTGATTCACGCTCGTGCCTGTCTTCTACTTCCCGCTCGTGCCTCTCTACTGAATCACGCTCGCGCCTCTCTACTGCTTCACGCTCGCGCCTCTCTACTGATTCACGCTCGAGCCTCTGTACTGTTTCTCGCTATCGCCTCTCTACTGCTTCACGCTCGTGCCTCTCTACTCTTTCTCGCTATCGCCTCTCTACTGCTTCGGGCTCGCGCCTCTCTACTGTTTCCCCGCTATCGCCTCTCTACTGCTTCACGCTCGTGCCTCTCTACTGATTAGTGCTATCGCCTCTCTACTACTTCACGCTCGTGCCTCTCTACTGATTCACGCTCGCGCCTCTCTACTGTTTCCCGCTATCGCCTCTCTACTACTTCACGCGCGTGCCTCTCTACTGATTCACGCTCGCGCCTCTCTACTGCTTCACGCTCGTGCCTCTCTACTGCTTCACGGTCGTGCCTCTCTACTGCTTCACGCTCGCGCCTCTCTACTGATTCACGCTCGCGCCTCTCTACTGCTTCACGCTCGTGCCTCTCTACTGTTTCCCCGCTATCGCCTCTCTACTGCTTCACGCTCGTGCCTCTACTGATTCACGCTATCGCCTCTCTACTACTTCACGCTCGTGCCTCTCTACTGATTCACGCTCGCGCCTCTCTACGGTTTCCCGCTATCGCCTCTCTATTACTTCACGCGCGTGCCTCTCTACTCATGCACGCTCGCGCCTCTCTACTACTTCACGCTCGTGTCTCTCTACTGTTTCCCGCTATCGCCTCTCTACTACTTCACGCGCGTGCCTATCTACTGATTCACGCTCGCGCATCTCTACTGCTTCACGCTCGTGCCTCTCTACTGATTCACGCTATCGCCTCTCTACTGCTTCACGCTCGCGCCTCTCTACTGCTTCACGCTCGTGCCTCTACTGCTTCACGCTCGTGCATCTCTACTGATTCACGCTCGTGCCTGTCTACTACTTCCCGCTCGTGCCTCTCTACTGATTCACGCTCGCGCCTCTCTACTGTTTCTCGCTATCGCCTCTCTACTGCTTCACGCTCGTGCCTCTCTACTGTTTCTCGCTATCACCTCTCTACTGCTTCACGCTCGCGCCTCTCTACTGCTTCACGCTCGCGCCTCTCGACTGATTCACGCTATCGCCTCTCTACTGCTTCACGCTCGCGCCTCTCTACTGTTTCTCGCTATCGCCTATCTACTGCTTCACGCTCGCGCCTCTCTACTGCTTCACGCTCGCGCCTCTCTACTGCTTCACGCTCGTGCCTCTCTACTGATTCACGCTCGTGCCTTTCTACTACTTCCCGCTCGTGCCTCTCTACTGATTCACGCTCGCGCCTCTCTACTGCTTCACGCTCGCGCCTCTCTACTGATTCACGCTCGCGCCTGTGTACTCTTTCTCGCTATCGCCTCTCTACTGCTTCACGCTCGTGCCTCTCTACTGTTTCTCGCTATCGCCTCTCTACTGCTTCGCGCTCGCGCCTCTCTACTGCTTCACGCTAGTGCCTCTACTGCTTCACGCTCGCGCCTCTCTACTGCTTCACGCTCGTGCCTCTACTGCTTCACGCTCGCGCCTCTCTACTGCTTCACGCTCGTGCCTCTCGACTGATTCAAGTCGCGCCTCTCTACTGCTTCACCCTCGCGCCTCTCTACTGATTCACGCTCGCGCCTCTCTACTGCTTCACGCTCGTGCCTCTCTACTGATTCACGCTATCGGCTCTCTACTACTTCACGCTCGTGCCTCTCTACTGATTCACGCTCGCGCCTCTCTACTGTTTCCCGCTATCGCCTCTCTACTACTTCACGCGCGTGCCTCTCTACTGATTCACGCTCGCACCTCTCTACTGATTCACGCTCGCGCCTCTCTACTGCTTCACGCTCGTGCCTCTCTACTGTTTCCCGGCTATCGCCTCTCTACTGCTTCACGCTCGTGCCTCTCTACTGATTCACGATATCGGCTCTCTACTACTTCACGCTCGTGCCTCTCTACTGATTCACGCTCGCGCCTCTCTACGGTTTCCCGCTATCGCCTCTCTATTACTTCACGCGCGTGCCTCTCTACTCATTCACGCTCGCGCCTCTCTACTACTTCACGCTCGTGACTCTCTACTGATTCACGCTATCGCCTCTCTACTGCTTCACGCTCGCGCCTCTCTACTGATTCACGCTATCGCCTCTCTACTGCTTCACGCTCGCGCCTCTCTACTGATCCACGCTATCGCCTCTCTACTGCTTCACGCTCGCGCCTCTCTACTGCTTCACGCTCGCGCCTCTCTACTGATTCACGCTCGCGCCTCTCTACTGCTTCACGCTCGTGCCTCTCTACTGTTTCCCCGCTATCGCCTCTCTACTGCTTCACGCTCGTGCCTCTCTACTGATTCACGCTATCGCCTCTCTACTACTTCACGCTCGTGCCTCTCTACTGATTCACGCTCGCGCCTCTCTACGGTTTCCCGCTATCGCCTCTCTATTACTTCACGCGCCTGCCTCTCTACTCATTCACGCTCGCGCCTCTCTACTACTTCACGCTCGTGTCTCTCTACTGATTCACGCTCGCGCCTCTCTACTGTTTCCCGCTATTGCCTCTCTACTACTTCACGCGCGTGCCTCTCTACTGATTCACGCTCGCGCATCTCTACTGCTTCACGCTCGTGCCTCTCTACTGATTCACGCTATCGCCTCTCTACTGCTTCACGCTCGCGCCTCTCTACTGCTTCACGCTCGTGCCTCTACTGCTTCACGCTCGTGCCTCTCTACTGATTCACGCTCGTGCCTGTCTACTACTTCCCGCTCGTGCCTCTCTACTGATTCACGCTCGCGCCTCTCTACTGTTTCTCGCTATCGCCTCTCTACTGCTTCACGCTCGTGCCTCTCTACTGTTTCTCGCTATCACCTCTCTACTGCTTCACGCTCGCGCCTCTCTACTGCTTCACGCTCGCGCCTCTCGACTGATTCACGCTATCGCCTCTCTACTGCTTCACGCGCGTGCCTCTCTACTGATTCACGCTCGCGCCTCTCTACTGATTCACGCTCGCGCCTCTCTACTGCTTCACGCTCGTGCCTCTCTACTGCTTCACGCTCGTGCCTCTCTACTGTTTCCCGCTATCGCCTCTCTACTGCTTCACGCTCGTGCCTCTCTACTGATTCACGCTATCGCCTCTCTACTGTTTCTCGCTATCGCCTCTGTACTGCTTCACGCTCGTGCGTCTCTACTGTTTCCCCGCTATCGCCTCTCTACTGCTTCACGCTCGTGCCTCTACTGATTCACGCTATCGCCTCTCTACTACTTCACGCTCGTGCCTCTCTACTGATTCACGCTCGCGCCTCTCTACGGTTTCCCGCTATCGCCTCTCTATTACTTCACGCGCGTGCCTCTCTACTCATGCACGCTCGCGCCTCTCTACTACTTCACGCTCGTGTCTCTCTACTGTTTCCCGCTATCGCCTCTCTACTACTTCACGCGCGTGCCTCTCTACTGATTCACGCTCGCGCATCTCTACTGCTTCACGCTCGTGCCTCTCTACTGATTCACGCTATCGCCTCTCTACTGCTTCACGCTCGCGCCTCTCTACTGCTTCACGCTCGTGCCTCTACTGCTTCACGCTCGTGCATCTCTACTGATTCACGCTCGTGCCTGTCTACTACTTCCCGCTCGTGCCTCTCTACTGATTCACGCTCGCGCCTCTCTACTGTTTCTCGCTATCGCCTCTCTACTGCTTCACGCTCGTGCCTCTCTACTGTTTCTCGCTATCACCTCTCTACTGCTTCACGCTCGCGCCTCTCTACTGCTTCACGCTCGCGCCTCTCGACTGATTCACGCTATCGCCTCTCTACTGCTTCACGCTCGCGCCTCTCTACTGTTTCTCGCTATCGCCTATCTACTGCTTCACGCTCGCGCCTCTCTACTGCTTCAAGCTCGCGCCTCTCTACTGCTTCACGCTCGTGCCTCTCTACTGATTCACGCTCGTGCCTTTCTACTACTTCCCGCTCGTGCCTCTCTACTGATTCACGCTCGCGCCTCTCTACGGCTTCACGCTCGCGCCTCTCTACTGATTCACGCTCGCGCCTGTGTACTCTTTCTCGCTATCGCCTCTCTACTGCTTCACGCTCGTGCCTCTCTACTGTTTCTCGCTATCGCCTCTCTACTGCTTCGCGCTCGCGCCTCTCTACTGCTTCACGCTAGTGCCTCTACTGCTTCACGCTCGCGCCTCTCTACTGCTTCACGCTCGTGCCTCTACTGCTTCACGCTCGCGCCTCTCTACTGCTTCACGCTCGTGCCTCTCGACTGATTCAAGTCGCGCCTCTCTACTGCTTCACCCTCGCGCCTCTCTACTGATTCACGCTCGCGCCTCTCTACTGCTTCACGCTCGTGCCTCTCTACTGATTCACGCTATCGGCTCTCTACTACTTCACGCTCGTGCCTCTCTACTGATTCACGCTCGCGCCTCTCTACTGTTTCCCGCTATCGCCTCTCTACTACTTCACGCGCGTGCCTCTCTACTGATTCACGCTCGCACCTCTCTACTGATTCACGCTCGCGCCTCTCTACTGCTTCACGCTCGTGCCTCTCTACTGTTTCCCCGCTATCGCCTCTCTACTGCTTCACGCTCGTGCCTCTCTACTGATTCACGATATCGGCTCTCTACTACTTCACGCTCGTGCCTCTCTACTGATTCACGCTCGCGCCTCTCTACTGTTTCCCACTATCGCCTCTCTACTACTTCACGCGCGTGCCTCTCTACTGATTCACGCTCGCGCCTCTCTACTGCTTCACGCTCGCGCCTCTCTACTGTTTCTCGCTATCGCCTCTCTACTGATTCACGCTCGTGCCTCTCTACTGTTTCTCGCTATCGCCTCTCTACTGCTTCACGCTCGCGCCTCTCTACTGCTTCACGCTCGTGCCTCTACTGCTTCACGCTCGTGCCTCTCTACTGCTTCA
Source organism: Dermacentor variabilis (assembly GCF_050947875.1). NCBI lineage: Eukaryota > Metazoa > Arthropoda > Arachnida > Ixodida > Ixodidae > Dermacentor > Dermacentor variabilis. The sequence goes on from NW_027460824.1 coordinate 10,954, forward strand.
CGCTCGCGCCTCTCTACTGCTTCACGCTCGCGCCTCTCTACTGCTTCACGCTCGCGCCTCTCGACTGCTTCACGCTCGTGCCTCTACTGCTTCACGCTCGTGCCTCTCTACTGCTTCACGCTCGCGCCTCTCTACTGCTTCACGCTCGTGCCTCTACTGCTTCACGCTCGTGCCTCTCTACTGATTCACGCTCGTGCCTGTCTTCTACTTCCCGCTCGTGCCTCTCTATTGATTCACGCTCGCGCCTCTCTACTGCTTCACGCTCGCGCCTCTCTACTGATTCACGCTCGTGCCTCTGTACTGTTTCTCGCTATCGCCTCTCTACTGCTTCACGCTCGTGCCTCTCTACTGTTTCTCGCTATCGCCTCTCTACTGCTTCGCGCTCGCGCCTCTCTACTGCTTCACGCTAGTGCCTCTCTACTGCTTCACGCTCGTGCCTCTACTGCTTCACGCTCGCGCCTCTCTACTGCTTCACGCTCGTGCCTCTCTACTGATTCACGCTATCGCCTCTCTACTGCTTCACGCTCGCGCTTCTCTACTTATCCACGCTATCGCCTCTCTACTGCTTCACGCTCGCGCCTCTCTACTGCTTCACGCTCGCGCCTCTCTACTGATTCACGCTCGCGCCTCTCTACTGCTTCACGCTCGTGCCTCTCTACTGTTTCCCCGCTATCGCCTCTCTACTGCTTCACGCTCGTGCCTCTCTACTGATTCACGCTATCGCCCCTCTACTACTTCACGCTCGTGCCTCTCTACTGATTCACGCTCGCGCCTCTCTACTGATTCACGCTATCGCCTCTCTACTTCTTCACGCGCGTGCCTCTCTACTCATTCACGCCCGCACCTCTCTACTACTTCACGCTCGTGCCTCTCTACTGATTCACGCTATCGCCTCTCTACTGCTTCACGCTCGTGCCTCTCTACTGATTCACGCTATCGCCTCTCTACTACTTCACGCTCGTGTCTCTCTACTGATTCACGCTCGCGCCTCTCTACTGTTTCCCGCTATCGCCTCTCTACTACTTCACGCGCGTACCTCTCTACTGATTCACGCTCGCGCATCTCTACTGCTTCACGCTCGTGCCTCTCTACTGATTCACGCTATCGCCTCTCTACTGCTTCACGCTCGCGCCTCTCTACTGCTTCACGCTCGTGCCTCTCTACTGCTTCACGCTCGTGGCTCTCTACTGATTCACGCTCGTGCCTGTCTACTACTTCCTGCTCGTGCCTCTCTACTGATTCACGCTCGCGCCTCTCTACTGATTCACGCTCGCGCCTCTCTACTGATTCACGCTCGCGCCTCTCTACTGTTCCTCGCTATCGCCTCTCTACTGCTTCACGCTCGTGCCTCTCTACTGTTTCTCGCTATCACCTCTCTACTGCTTCACGCTCGCGCCTCTCTACTGCTTCACGCTCGCGCCTCTCGACTGATTCACGCTATCGCCTCTCTACTGCTTCACGCTCGCGCCTCTCTAGTGTTTCTCGCTATCGCCTCTACTGCTTCACGCTCGCGCCCCTCTACTGCTTCACGCTCGTGCCTCTCTACTGCTTCACGCTCGTGCCTCTCTACTGATTCACGCTCGTGCCTGTCTACTACTTCCCGCTCGTGCCTCTCTACTGCTTCACGCTCGCGCCTCTCTACTGCTTCACGCTCGCGCCTCTCTACTGATTCACGCTCGCGCCTCTGTACTGTTTCTCGCTATCGCCTCTCTACTGCTTCACGCTCGTGCCTCTCTACTGTTTCTCGCTATCGCCTCTCTACTGCTTCGCGCTCGCGCCTCTCTACTGCTTCGCGCTCGTGCCTCTACTGCTTCACGCTCGCGCCGCTCTACTGATTCACGCTCGCGCCTCTCTACTGTTTCTCGCTATCGCCTCTCTACTGCTTCACGCTCACGCCTCTCTACTGCTTCACGCTCGCGCCTCTCGACTGATTCACGCTATCGCCTGTCTACTCCTTCACGCTCGCGCCTCTCTACTGCTTCACGCTCGTGCCTCTGTACTGCTTCACGCTCGCGCCTCTGTACTGATTCACGCTCGTGCCTGTCTTCTACTTCCCGCTCGTGCCTCTCTACTGAATCACGCTCGCGCCTCTCTACTGCTTCACGCTCGCGCCTCTCTACTGATTCACGCTCGAGCCTCTGTACTGTTTCTCGCTATCGCCTCTCTACTGCTTCACGCTCGTGCCTCTCTACTCTTTCTCGCTATCGCCTCTCTACTGCTTCGGGCTCGCGCCTCTCTAGTGTTTCCCCGCTATCGCCTCTCTACTGCTTCACGCTCGTGCCTCTCTACTGATTAGTGCTATCGCCTCTCTACTACTTCACGCTCGTGCCTCTCTACTGATTCACGCTCGCGCCTCTCTACTGTTTCCCGCTATCGCCTCTCTACTACTTCACGCGCGTGCCTCTCTACTGATTCACGCTCGCGCCTCTCTACTGCTTCACGCTCGTGCCTCTCTACTGCTTCACGGTCGTGCCTCTCTACTGCTTCACGCTCGCGCCTCTCTACTGATTCACGCTCGCGCCTCTCTACTGCTTCACGCTCGTGCCTCTCTATTGTTTCCCCGCTATCGCCTCTCTACTGCTTCACGCTCGTGCCTCTACTGATTCACGCTATCGCCTCTCTACTACTTCACGCTCGTGCCTCTCTACTGATTCACGCTCGCGCCTCTCTACGGTTTCCCGCTATCGCCTCTCTATTACTTCACGCGCGTGCCTCTCTACTCATGCACGCTCGCGCCTCTTTACTACTTCACGCTCGTGTCTCTCTACTGTTTCCCGCTATCGCCTCTCTACTACTTCACGCGCGTGCCTCTCTACTGATTCACGCTCGCGCATCTCTACTGCTTCACGCTCGTGCCTCTCTACTGATTCACGCTATCGCCTCTCTACTGCTTCACGCTCGCGCCTCTCTACTGCTTCACGCTCGTGCCTCTACTGCTTCACGCTCGTGCATCTCTACTGATTCACGCTCGTGCCTGTCTACTACTTCCCGCTCGTGCCTCTCTACTGATTCACGCTCGCGCCTCTCTACTGTTTCTCGCTATCGCCTCTCTACTGCTTCACGCTCGTGCCTCTCTACTGTTTCTCGCTATCACCTCTCTACTGCTTCACGCTCGCGCCTCTCTACTGCTTCACGCTCGCGCCTCTCGACTGATTCACGCTATCGCCTCTCTACTGCTTCACGCTCGCGCCTCTCTACTGTTTCTCGCTATCGCCTATCTACTGCTTCACGCTCGCGCCTCTCTACTGCTTCACGCTCGCGCCTCTCTACTGCTTCACGCTCGTGCCTCTCTACTGATTCACGCTCGTGCCTTTCTACTACTTCCCGCTCGTGCCTCTCTACTGATTCACGCTCGCGCCTCTCTACTGCTTCACGCTCGCGCCTCTCTACTGATTCACGCTCGCGCCTGTGTACTCTTTCTCGCTATCGCCTCTCTACTGCTTCACGCTCGTGCCTCTCTACTGTTTCTCGCTATCGCCTCTCTACTGCTTCGCGCTCGCGCCTCTCTACTGCTTCACGCTAGTGCCTCTACTGCTTCACGCTCGCGCCTCTCTACTGCTTCACGCTCGTGCCTCTACTGCTTCACGCTCGCGCCTCTCTACTGCTTCACGCTCGTGCCTCTCGACTGATTCAAGTCGCGCCTCTCTACTGCTTCACCCTCGCGCCTCTCTACTGATTCAAGCTCGCGCCTCTCTACTGCTTCACGCTCGTGCCTCTCTACTGATTCACGCTATCGGCTCTCTACTACTTCACGCTCGTGCCTCTCTACTGATTCACGCTCGCGCCTCTCTACTGTTTCCCGCTATCGCCTCTCTACTACTTCACGCGCGTGCCTCTCTACTGATTCACGCTCGCACCTCTACTGATTCACGCTCGCGCCTCTCTACTGCTTCACGCTCGTGCCTCTCTACTGTTTCCCGGCTATCGCCTCTCTACTGCTTCACGCTCGTGCCTCTCTACTGATTCACGATATCGGCTCTCTACTACTTCACGCTCGTGCCTCTCTACTGATTCACGCTCGCGCCTCTCTACGGTTTCCCGCTATCGCCTCTCTATTACTTCACGCGCGTGCCTCTCTACTCATTCACGCTCGCGCCTCTCTACTACTTCACGCTCGTGGCTCTCTACTGATTCACGCTATCGCCTCTCTACTGCTTCACGCTCGCGCCTCTCTACTGATTCACGCTATCGCCTCTCTACTGCTTCACGCTCGCGCCTCTCTACTGATCCACGCTATCGCCTCTCTACTGCTTCACGCTCGCGCCTCTCTACTGCTTCACGCTCGCGCCTCTCTACTGATTCACGCTCGCGCCTCTCTACTGCTTCACGCTCGTGCCTCTCTACTGTTTCCCCGCTATCGCCTCTCTACTGCTTCACGCTCGTGCCTCTCTACTGATTCACGCTATCGCCTCTCTACTACTTCACGCTCGTGCCTCTCTACTGATTCACGCTCGCGCCTCTCTACGGTTTCCCGCTATCGCCTCTCTATTACTTCACGCGCGTGCCTCTCTACTCATTCACGCTCGCGCCTCTCTACTACTTCACGCTCGTGGCTCTCTACTGATTCACGCTATCGCCTCTCTACTGCTTCACGCTCGTGCCTCTCTACTGATTCACGCTATCGCCTCTCTACTACTTCACGCTCGTGTCTCTCTACTGATTCACGCTCGCGCCTCTCTACTGTTTCCCGCTATTGCCTCTCTACTACTTCACGCGCGTGCCTCTCTACTGATTCACGCTCGCGCATCTCTACTGCTTCACGCTCGTGCCTCTCTACTGATTCACGCTATCGCCTCTCTACTGCTTCACGCTCGCGCCTCTCTACTGCTTCACGCTCGTGCCTCTACTGCTTCACGCTCGTGCCTCTCTACTGATTCACGCTCGTGCCTGTCTACTACTTCCCGCTCGTGCCTCTCTACTGATTCACGCTCGCGCCTCTCTACTGTTTCTCGCTATCGCCTCTCTACTGCTTCACGCTCGTGCCTCTCTACTGTTTCTCGCTATCACCTCTCTACTGCTTCACGCTCGCGCCTCTCTACTGCTTCACGCTCGCGCCTCTCGACTGATTCACGCTATCGCCTCTCTACTGCTTCACGCTCGCGCCTCTCTACTGCTTCACGCTCGCGCCTCTCTACTGCTTCACGCTCGCGCCTATCTACTGCTTCACGCTCGCGCCTCTCTACTGCTTCACGCTCGTGCCTCTCTACTGATTCACGCTCGTGCCTGTCTACTACTTCCCGCTCGTGCCTCTCCACTGATTCACGCTCGCGCCTCTCTACTGCTTCACGCTCGCGCCTCTCTACTGATTCACGCTCGCGCCTGTGTACTCTTTCTCGCTATCGCCTCTCTACTGCTTCACGCTCGTGCCTCTCTACTGTTTCTCGCTATCGCCTCTCTACTGCTTCGCGCTCGCGCCTCTCTACTGCTTCACGCTCGTGCCTCTACTGCTTCACGCTAGCGCCTCTCTACTGCTTCACGCTCGTGCCTCTACTGCTTCACGCTCGCGCCTCTCTACTGCTTCACGCTCGTGCGCCTCTACTGATTCACGCTCGCGCCTCTCTACTGCTTCACGCTCGCGCCTCTCTACTGATTCACGCTCGCGCCTCTCTACTGCTTGACGCTCGTGCCTCTCTACTGTTTCCCCGCTATCGCCTCTCTACTGCTTCACGCTCGTGCATCTCTACTGATTCACGCTATCGGCTCTCTACTACTTCACGCTCGTGCCTCTCTACTGATTCACGCTCGCGCCTCTCTACTGTTTCCCGCTATCGCCTCTACTACTTCACGCGCGTGCCTCTCTACTGATTCACGCTCGCGCCTCTCTACTGCTTCACGCTCGCGCCTCTCTACTGTTTCTCGCTATCGCCTCTCTACTGCTTCACGCTCGTGCCTCTCTACTGTTTCTCGCTATCACCTCTCTACTGCTTCACGCTCGCGCCTCTCTACTGCTTCACGCTCGCGCCTCTCGACTGATTCACGCTATCGCCTCTCTACTGCTTCACGCTCGCGCCTCTCTACTGCTTCACGCTCGCGCCTCTCTACTGCTTCACGCTCGCGCCTACCTACTGCTTCACGCTCGCGCCTCTCTACTGCTTCACGCTCGTGCCTCTCTACTGATTCACGCTCGTGCCTCTCTACTGTTTCCCCGCTATCCCCTCTCTACTGCTTCACGCTCGTGCATCTCTACTGATTCACGCTATCGGCTCTCTACTACTTCACGCTCGTGCCTCTCTACTGATTCACGCTCGCGCCTCTCTACTGTTTCCCCGCTATCGCCTCTCTACTGCTTCACGCTCGCGCCTCTCTACTGCTTCACGCTCCTGCCTCTCTACTGATTCACGCTATCGCCTCTCTACTGCTTCACGCTCGCGCCTCTCTACTGATCCACGCTATCGCCTCTACTGCTTCACGCTCGCGCCTCTCTACTGCTTCACGCTCGCGCCTCTCTACTGCTTCACGCTCGTGCCTCTCTACTGTTTCCCGCTATCGCCTCTCTACTGCTTCACGCTCGTGCCTCTCTACTGATTCACGCTATCGCCTCTCTACTGTTTCTCGCTATCGCCTCTTTACTGCTTCACGCTCGTGCCTCTCTACTGTTTCTCGCTATCGCCTCTCTACTGCTTCACGCTCGCGCCTCTCTACTGCTTCACGCTCGTGCCTCTCTACTGCTTCACGGTCGTGCCTCTACTGCTTCACGCTCGCGCCTCTCTACTGCTTCACGCTCGTGCCTCTCTACTGATTCACGCTATCGCCTCTCTACTGCTTCACGCTCGCGCCTCTCTACTGATCCACGCTATCGCCTCTCTACTGCTTCACGCTCGCGCCTCTCTACTGCTTCACGCTCGCGCCTCTCTACTGATTCACGCTCGCGCCTCTCTACTGCTTCACGCTCGTGCCTCTCTACTGTTTCCCCGCTATCGCCTCTCTACTGCTTCACGCTCGTGCCTCTCTACTGATTCACGCTATCGCCTCTCTACTACTTCACGCTCGTGCCTCTCTACTGATTCACGCTCGCGCCTCTCTACGGTTTCCCGCTATCGCCTCTCTATTACTTCACGCGCGTGCCTCTCTACTCATTCACGCTCGCGCCTCTCTACTACTTCACGCTCGTGGCTCTCTACTGATTCACGCTATCGCCTCTCTACTGCTTCACGCTCGTGCCTCTCTACTGATTCACGCTATCGCCTCTCTACTACTTCACGCTCGTGTCTCTCTACTGATTCACGCTCGCGCCTCTCTACTGTTTCCCGCTATCGCCTCTCTACTACTTCACGCGCGTGCCTCTCTACTGATTCACGCTCGCGCATCTCTACTGCTTCACGCTCGTGCCTCTCTACTGATTCACGCTATCGCCTCTCTACTGCTTCACGCTCGCGCCTCTCTACTGCTTCACGCTCGTGCCTCTACTGCTTCACGCTCGTGCCTCTCTACTGATTCACGCTCGTGCCTGTCTACTACTTCCCGCTCGTGCCTCTCTACTGATTCACGCTCGCGCCTCTCTACTGTTTCTCGCTATCGCCTCTCTACTGCTTCACGCTCGTGCCTCTCTACTGTTTCTCGCTATCACCTCTCTACTGCTTCACGCTCGCGCCTCTCTACTGCTTCACGCTCGCGCCTCTCGACTGATTCACGCTATCGCCTCTCTACTGCTTCACGCTCGCGCCTCTCTACTGCTTCACGCTCGCGCCTCTCTACTGCTTCACGCTCGCGCCTATCTACTGCTTCACGCTCGCGCCTCTCTACTGCTTCACGCTCGTGCCTCTCTACTGATTCACGCTCGTGCCTGTCTACTACTTCCCGCTCGTGCCTCTCCACTGATTCACGCTCGCGCCTCTCTACTGCTTCACGCTCGCGCCTCTCTACTGATTCACGCTCGCGCCTGTGTACTCTTTCTCGCTATCGCCTCTCTACTGCTTCACGCTCGTGCCTCTCTACTGTTTCTCGCTATCGCCTCTCTACTGCTTCGCGCTCGCGCCTCTCTACTGCTTCACGCTCGTGCCTCTACTGCTTCACGCTAGCGCCTCTCTACTGCTTCACGCTCGTGCCTCTACTGCTTCACGCTCGCGCCTCTCTACTGCTTCACGCTCGTGCGCCTCTACTGATTCACGCTCGCGCCTCTCTACTGCTTCACGCTCGCGCCTCTCTACTGATTCACGCTCGCGCCTCTCTACTGCTTCACGCTCGTGCCTCTCTACTGTTTCCCCGCTATCGCCTCTCTACTGCTTCACGCTCGTGCATCTCTACTGATTCACGCTATCGGCTCTCTACTACTTCACGCTCGTGCCTGTCTACTGATTCACGCTCGCGCCTCTCTACTGTTTCCCGCTATCGCCTCTCTACTACTTCACGCGCGTGCCTCTCTACTGATTCACGCTCGCGCCTCTCTACTGATTCACGCTCGCGCCTCTCTACTGCTTCACGCTCGTGCCTCTCTACTGTTTCCCCGCTATCGCCTCTCTACTGCTTCACGCTCGTGCCTCTCTACTGTTTCTCGCTATCGCCTCTCTACTGCTTCGCGCTCGCGCCTCTCTACTGCTTCACGCTCGTGCCTCTACTGCTTCACGCTCGCGCCTCTCTACTGATTCACGCTCGCGCCTCTCTACTGCTTCACGCTCGCGAATCTTTACTGATTCACGCTCGCGCCTCTCTACTGCTTCACGCTCGTGCCTCTCTACTGTTTCCCCGCTATCGCCTCTCTACTGCTTCACGCTCGCGCCTCTCTACTGCTTCACGCTCCTGCCTCTCTACTGATTCACGCTATCGCTTCTCTACTGCTTCACGCTCGCGCCTCTCTACTGATCCACGCTATCGCCTCTCTACTGCTTCACGCTCGCGCCTCTCTACTGCTTCACGCTCGCGCCTCTCTACTGCTTCACGCTCGTGCCTCTCTACTGTTTCCCGCTATCGCCTCTCTACTGCTTCACGCTCGTGCCTCTCTACTGATTCACGCTATCGCCTCTCTACTGTTTCTCGCTATCGCCTCTGTACTGCTTCACGCTCGTGCCTCTACTGTTTCTCGCTATCGCCTCTCTACTGCTTCACGCTCGCGCCTCTCTACTGCTTCACGCTCGTGCCTCTCTACTGCTTCACCGTCGTGCCTCTACTGCTTCACGCTCGCGCCTCTCTACTGCTTCACGCTCGTGCCTCTCTACTGATTCACGCTATCGCTTCTCTACTGCTTCACGCTCGCGCCTCTCTACTGATCCACGCTATCGCCTCTCTACTGCTTCACGCTCGCGCCTCTCTACTGCTTCACGCTCGCGCCTCTCTACTGATTCACGCTCGCGCCTCTCTACTGCTTCACGCTCGTGCCTCTCTACTGTTTCCCCGCTATCGCCTCTCTACTGCTTCACGCTCGTGCCTCTCTACTGATTCACGCTATCGCCTCTCTACTACTTCACGCTCGTGCCTCTCTACTGATTCACGCTCGCGCCTCTCTACGGTTTCCCGCTATCGCCTCTCTAATACTTCATGCGCGTGCCTCTCTACTCATTCACGCTCGCGCCTCTCTACTACTTCACGCTCGTGGCTCTCTACTGATTCACGCTATCGCCTCTCTACTGCTTCACGCTCGTGGCTCTCTACTGATTCACGCTATCGCCTCTCTACTGCTTCACGCTCGTGCCTCTCTACTGATTCACGCTATCGCCTCTCTACTACTTCACGCTCGTGTCTCTCTACTGATTCACGCTCGCGCCTCTCTACTGTTTCCCGCTATCGCCTCTCTACTACTTCGCGCGCGTGCCTCTCTACTGATTCACGCTCGCGCATCTCTACTGCTTCACGCTCGTGCCTCTCTACTGATTCACGCTATCGCCTCTCTACTGCTTCACGCTCGCGCCTCTCTACTGCTTCACGCTCGTGCCTCTACTGCTTCACGCTCGTGCCTCTCTACTGATTCACGCTCGTGCCTGTCTACTACTTCCCGCTTGTGCGCCTCTACTGATTCACGCTCGCGCCTCTCTACTGTTTCTCGCTATCGCCTCTCTACTGCTTCACGCTCGTGCCTCTCTACTGTTTCTCGCTATCACCTCTCTACTGCTTCACGCTCGCGCCTCTCTACTGCTTCACGCTCGCGCCTCTCGACTGATTCACGCTATCGCCTCTCTACTGCTTCACGCTCGCGCCTCTCTACTGCTTCACGCTCGCGCCTCTCTACTGCTTCACGCTCGCGCCTATCTACTGCTTCACGCTCGCGCCTCTCTACTGCTTCACGCTCGTGCCTCTCTACTGATTCACGCTCGTGCCTCTCTACTGTTTCCCCGCTATCCCCTCTCTACTGCTTCACGCTCGTGCATCTCTACTGATTCACGCTATCGGCTCTCTACTACTTCACGCTCGTGCCTCTCTACTGATTCACGCTCGCGCCTCTCTACTGTTTCCCGCTATCGCCTCTCTACTACTTCACGCGCGTGCCTCTCTACTGATTCACGCTCGCGCCTCTCTACTGATTCACGCTCGCGCCTCTCTACTGCTTCACGCTCGTGCCTCTCTACTCTTTCCCCGCTATCGCCTCTCTACTGCTTCACGCTCGTGCCTCTCTACTGTTTCTCGCTCGCGCCTCTCTACTGATTCGCGCTCGCGCCTCTCTACTGCTTCACGCTCGTGCCTCTTCTGCTTCACGCTCGCGCGTCTCTACTGCTTCACGCTCGTGCCTCTCTACTGTTTCTCGCTATCGCCTCTCTACTGCTTCGCGCTCGCGCCTCTCTACTGCTTCACGCTCGTGCCTCTACTGCTTCACGCTAGCGCCTCTCTACTGCTTCACGCTCGTGCCTCTACTGCTTCACGCTCGCGCCTCTCTACTGCTTCACGCTCGTGCCTCTCTACTGATTCACGCTCGCGCCTCTCTACTGCTTCACGCTCGCGCCTCTCTACTTATTCACGCTCGCGCCTCTCTACTGCTTCACGCTCGTGCTTCTCTACTGTTTCCCCGCTATCCCCTGTCTACTGCTTCACGCTCGTGCATCTCTACTGATTCACGCTATCGGCTCTCTACTACTTCACGCTCGTGCCTCTCTACTGATTCACGCTCGCGCCTCTCTACTGTTTCCCGCTATCGCCTCTCTACTACTTGACGCGCGTGCCTCTCTACTGATTCACGCTCGCGCCTCTCTACTGATTCACGCTCGCGCCTCTCTACTGCTTCACGCTCGTGCCTCTCTACTCTTTCCCCGCTATCGCCTCTCTACTGCTTCACGCTCGTGCCTCTCTACTGTTTCTCGCTCGCGCCTCTCTACTGATTCGCGCTCGCGCCTCTCTACTGCTTCACGCTCGTGCCTCTACTGCTTCACGCTCGCGCCTCTCTACTGATTCACGCTCGCGCCTCTCTACTGCTTCACGCTCGCGCCTCTTTACTGATTCACGCTCGCGCCTCTCTACTGCTTCACGCTCGTGCCTCTCTACTGTTTCCCCGCTATCGCCTCTCTACTGCTTCACGCTCGCGCCTCTCTACTGCTTCACGCTCCTGCCTCTCTACTGATTCACGCTATCGCTTCTCTACTGCTTCACGCTCGCGCCTCTCTACTGATCCACGCTATCGCCTCTCTACTGCTTCACGCTCGCGACTCTCTACTGCTTCACGCTCGCGCCTCTCTACTGCTTCACGCTCGTGCCTCTCTACTGTTTCCCGCTATCGCCTCTACTGCTTCACGCTCGTGCCTCTCTACTGATTCACGCTATCGCCTCTCTACTCTTTCTCGCTATCGCCTCTGTACTGCTTCACGCTCGTGCCTCTCTACTGTTTCTCGCTATCGCCTCTCTACTGCTTCACGCTCGCGCCTCTCTACTGCTTCACGCTCGTGCCTCTCTACTGCTTCACGGTCGTGCCTCTACTGCTTCACGCTCGCGCCTCTCTACTGCTTCACGCTCGTGCCTCTCTACTGATTCACGCTATCGCCTCTCTACTGCTTCACGCTCGCGCCTCTCTACTGATCCACGCTATCGCCTCTCTACTGCTTCACGCTCGCGCCTCTCTACTGCTTCACGCTCGCGCCTCTCTACTGATTCACGCTCGCGCCTCTCTACTACTTCACGCTCGTGCCTCTCTACTGATTCACGCTCGCGCCTCTCTACGGTTTCCCGCTATCGCCTCTCTATTACTTCACGCGCGTGCCTCTCTACTCATTCACGCTCGCGCCTCTCTACTACTTCACGCTCGTGCCTCTCTACTGTTTCCCCGCTATCGCCTCTCTACTGCTTCACGCTCGTGCCTCTCTACTGATTCACGCTATCGCCTCTCTACTACTTCACGCTCGTGCCTCTCTACTGATTCACGCTCGCGCCTCTCTACGGTTTCCCGCTATCGCCTCTCTATTACTTCACGCGCGTGCCTCTCTACTCATTCACGCTCGCGCCTCTCTACTACTTCACGCTCGTGTCTCTCTACTGTTTCCCGCTATCGCCTCTCTACTACTTCACGCGCGTGCCTCTCTACTGATTCACGCTCGCGCATCTCTACTGCTTCACGCTCGTGCCTCTCTACTGATTCACGCTATCGCCTCTCTACTGCTTCACGCTCGCGCCTCTCTACTGCTTCACGCTCGTGCCTCTACTGCTTCACGCTCGTGCCTCTCTACTGATTCACGCTCGTGCCTGTCTACTACTTCCCGCTCGTGCCTCTCTACTGTTTCCCCGCTATCGCCTCTCTACTGCTTCACGCTCGCGCCTCTCTACTGCTTCACGCTCCTGCCTCTACTGATTCACGCTATCGCTTCTCTACTGCTTCACGCTCGCGCCTCTCTACTGATCCACGCTATCGCCTCTCTACTGCTTCACGCTCGCGCCTCTCTACTGCTTCACGCTCGCGCCTCTCTACTGCTTCACGCTCGTGCCTCTCTACTGTTTCCCGCTATCGCCTCTCTACTGCTTCACGCTCGTGCCTCTATACTGATTCACGCTATCGCCTCTCTACTGTTTCTCGCTATCGCCTCTGTACTGCTTCACGCTCGTGCCTCTCTACTGTTTCTCGCTATCGCCTCTCTACTGCTTCACGCTCGCGCCTCTCTACTGCTTCACGCTCGTGCCTCTCTACTGCTTCACGGTCGTGCCTCTACTGCTTCACGCTCGCGCCTCTCTGCTGCTTCACGCTCGTGCCTCTCTACTGATTCACGCTATCGCCTCTCTACTGCTTCACGCTCGCGCCTCTCTACTGATCCACGCTATCGCCTCTCTACTGCTTCACGCTCGCGCCTCTCTACTGCTTCACGCTCGCGCCTCTCTACTGATTCACGCTCGCGCCTCTCTACTGCTTCACGCTCGTGCCTCTCTACTGTTTCCCCGCTATCGCCTCTCTACTGCTTCACGCTCGTGCCTCTCTACTGATTCACGCTATCGCCTCTCTACTACTTCACGCTCGTGCCTCTCTACTGATTCATGCTCGCGCCTCTCTACGGTTTCCCGCTATCGCCTCTCTATTATTTCACGCTCGCGCCTCTCTACTGATTCACGCTCGCGCCTCTCTACTGCTTCACGCTCGTGCCTCTCTACTGTTTCCCCGCTATCGCCTCTCTACTGCTTCACGCTCGTGCCTCTCTACTGATTCACGCTATCGCCTTTCTACTACTTCACGCTCGTGCCTCTCTACTGATTCACGCTCGCGCCTCTCTACGGTTTCCCGCTATCGCCTCTCTATTACTTCACGCGCGTGCCTCTCTACTCATTCACGCTCGCGCCTCTCTACTACTTCACGCTCGTGGCTCTCTACTGATTCACGCTATCGCCTCTCTACTGCTTCACGCTCGTGCCTCTCTACTGATTCACGCTATCGCCTCTCTACTACTTCACGCTCGTGTCTCTCTACTGATTCACGCTCGCGCCTCTCTACTGTTTCCCGCTATCGCCTCTCTGCTACTTCACGCGCGTGCCTCTCTACTGATTCACGCTCGCGCATCTCTACTGCTTCACGCTCGCGCCTCTCTACTGCTTCACGCTCGTGCCTCTCTACTGTTTCCCCGCTATCCCTGTCTACTGCTTCACGCTCGTGCATCTCTACTGATTCACGCTATCGGCTCTCTACTACTTCACGCTCGTGCCTCTCTACTGATTCACGCTCGCGCCTCTCTACTGTTTCCCGCTATCGCCTCTCTACTACTTGACGCGCGTGCCTCTCTACTGATTCACGCTCGCGCCTCTCTACTGATTCACGCTCGCGCCTCTCTACTGCTTCACGCTCGTGCCTCTCTACTCTTTCCCCGCTATCGCCTCTCTACTGCTTCACGCTCGTGCCTCTCTACTGTTTCTCGCTCGCGCCTCTCTACTGATTCGCGCTCGCGCCTCTCTACTGCTTCACGCTCGTGCCTCTACTGCTTCACGCTCGCGCCTCTCTACTGATTCACGCTCGCGCCTCTCTACTGCTTCACGCTCGCGCCTCTTTACTGATTCACGCTCGCGCCTCTCTACTGCTTCACGCTCGTGCCTCTCTACTGTTTCCCCGCTATCGCCTCTCTACTGCTTCACGCTCGCGCCTCTCTACTGCTTCACGCTCCTGCCTCTCTACTGATTCACGCTATCGCTTCTCTACTGCTTCACGCTCGCGCCTCTCTACTGATCCACGCTATCGCCTCTCTACTGCTTCACGCTCGCGACTCTCTACTGCTTCACGCTCGCGCCTCTCTGCTGCTTCACGCTCGTGCCTCTCTACTGTTTCCCGCTATCGCCTCTACTGCTTCACGCTCGTGCCTCTCTACTGATTCACGCTATCGCCTCTCTACTCTTTCTCGCTATCGCCTCTGTACTGCTTCACGCTCGTGCCTCTCTACTGTTTCTCGCTATCGCCTCTCTACTGCTTCACGCTCGCGCCTCTCTACTGCTTCACGCTCGTGCCTCTCTACTGCTTCACGGTCGTGCCTCTACTGCTTCACGCTCGCCCCTCTCTACTGCTTCACGCTCGTGCCTCTCTACTGATTCACGCTATCGTCTCTCTACTGCTTCACGCTCGCGCCTCTCTACTGATCCACGCTATCGCCTCTCTACTGCTTCACGCTCGCGCCTCTCTACTGCTTCACGCTCGCGCCTCTCTACTGATTCACGCTCGCGCCTCTCTACTACTTCACGCTCGTGCCTCTCTACTGATTCACGCTCGCGCCTCTCTACGGTTTCCCGCTATCGCCTCTCTATTACTTCACGCGCGTGCCTCTCTACTCATTCACGCTCGCGCCTCTCTACTACTTCACGCTCGTGCCTCTCTACTGTTTCCCCGCTATCGCCTCTCTACTGCTTCACGCTCGTGCCTCTCTACTGATTCACGCTATCGCCTCTCTACTACTTCACGCTCGTGCCTCTCTACTGATTCACGCTCGCGCCTCTCTACGGTTTCCCGCTATCGCCTCTCTATTACTTCACGCGCGTGCCTCTCTACTCATTCACGCTCGCGCCTCTCTACTACTTCACGCTCGTGTCTCTCTACTGTTTCCCGCTATCGCCTCTCTACTACTTCACGCGCGTGCCTCTCTACTGATTCACGCTCGCGCATCTCTACTGCTTCACGCTCGTGCCTCTCTACTGATTCACGCTATCGCCTCTCTACTGCTTCACGCTCGCGCCTCTCTACTGCTTCACGCTCGTGCCTCTACTGCTTCACGCTCGTGCCTCTCTACTGATTCACGCTATCGCCTCTCTACTGCTTCACGCTCGTGCCTCTCTACTGATTCACGCTATCGCCTCTCTACTGTTTCTCGCTATCGCCTCTGTACTGCTTCACGCTCGTGCCTCTCTACTGTTTCTCGCTATCGCCTCTCTACTGCTTCACGCTCGCGCCTCTCTACTGCTTCACGCTCGTGCCTCTCTACTGCTTCACGGTCGTGCCTCTACTGCTTCACGCTCGCGCCTCTCTGCTGCTTCACGCTCGTGCCTCTCTACTGATTCACGCTATCGCCTCTCTACTGCTTCACGCTCGCGCCTCTCTACTGATCCACGCTATCGCCTCTCTACTGCTTCACGCTCGCGCCTCTCTACTGCTTCACGCTCGCGCCTCTCTACTGATTCACGCTCGCGCCTCTCTACTGCTTCACGCTCGTGCCTCTCTACTGTTTCCCCGCTATCGCCTCTCTACTGCTTCACGCTCGTGCCTCTCTACTGATTCACGCTATCGCCTCTCTACTACTTCACGCTCGTGCCTCTCTACTGATTCATGCTCGCGCCTCTCTACGGTTTCCCGCTATCGCCTCTCTATTACTTCACGCTCGCGCCTCTCTACTGATTCACGCTCGCGCCTCTCTACTGCTTCACGCTCGTGCCTCTCTACTGTTTCCCCGCTATCGCCTCTCTACTGCTTCACGCTCGTGCCTCTATACTGATTCACGCTATCGCCTTTCTACTACTTCACGCTCGTGCCTCTCTACTGATTCACGCTCGCGCCTCTCTACGGTTTCCCGCTATCGCCTCTCTATTACTTCACGCGCGTGCCTCTCTACTCATTCACGCTCGCGCCTCTCTACTACTTCACGCTCGTGGCTCTCTACTGATTCACGCTATCGCCTCTCTACTGCTTCACGCTCGTGCCTCTCTACTGATTCACGCTATCGCCTCTCTACTACTTCACGCTCGTGTCTCTCTACTGATTCACGCTCGCGCCTCTCTACTGTTTCCCGCTATCGCCTCTCTACTACTTCACGCGCGTGCCTCTCTACTGATTCACGCTCGCGCATCTCTACTGCTTCACGCTCGCGCCTCTCTACTGCTTCACGCTCGTGCCTCTCTACTGTTTCCCCGCTATCCCCTGTCTACTGCTTCACGCTCGTGCATCTCTACTGATTCACGCTATCGGCTCTCTACTACTTCACGCTCGTGCCTCTCTACTGATTCACGCTCGCGCCTCTCTACTGTTTCCCGCTATCGCCTCTCTACTACTTGACGCGCGTGCCTCTCTACTGATTCACGCTCGCGCCTCTCTACTGATTCACGCTCGCGCCTCTCTACTGCTTCACGCTCGTGCCTCTCTACTCTTTCCCCGCTATCGCCTCTCTACTGCTTCACGCTCGTGCCTCTCTACTGTTTCTCGCTCGCGCCTCTCTACTGATTCGCGCTCGCGCCTCTCTACTGCTTCACGCTCGTGCCTCTACTGCTTCACGCTCGCGCCTCTCTACTGATTCACGCTCGCGCCTCTCTACTGCTTCACGCTCGCGCCTCTTTACTGATTCACGCTCGCGCCTCTCTACTGCTTCACGCTCGTGCCTCTCTACTGTTTCTCCGCTATCGCCTCTCTACTGCTTCACGCTCGCGCCTCTCTACTGCTTCACGCTCCTGCCTCTCTACTGATTCACGCTATCGCTTCTCTACTGCTTCACGCTCGCGCCTCTCTACTGATCCACGCTATCGCCTCTCTACTGCTTCACGCTCGCGCCTCTCTACTGCTTCACGCTCGCGCCTCTCTACTGCTTCACGCTCGTGCCTCTCTACTGTTTCCCGCTATCGCCTCTACTGCTTCACGCTCGTGCCTCTCTACTGATTCACGCTATCGCCTCTCTACTCTTTCTCGCTATCGCCTCTGTACTGCTTCACGCTCGTGCCTCTCTACTGTTTCTCGCTATCGCCTCTCTACTGCTTCACGCTCGCGCCTCTCTACTGCTTCACGCTCGTGCCTCTCTACTGCTTCACGGTCGTGCCTCTACTGCTTCACGCTCGCGCCTCTCTACTGCTTCACGCTCGTGCCTCTCTACTGATTCACGCTATCGCCTCTCTACTGCTTCACGCTCGCGCCTCTCTACTGATCCACGCTATCGCCTCTCTACTGCTTCACGCTCGCGCCTCTCTACTGCTTCACGCTCGCGCCTCTCTACTGATTCACGCTCGCGCCTCTCTACTACTTCACGCTCGTGCCTCTCTACTGATTCACGCTCGCGCCTCTCTACGGTTTCCCGCTATCGCCTCTCTATTACTTCACGCGCGTGCCTCTCTACTCATTCACGCTCGCGCCTCTCTACTACTTCACGCTCGTGCCTCTCTACTGTTTCCCCGCTATCGCCTCTCTACTGCTTCACGCTCGTGCCTCTCTACTGATTCACGCTATCGCCTCTCTACTACTTCACGCTCGTGCCTCTCTACTGATTCACGCTCGCGCCTCTCTACGGTTTCCCGCTATCGCCTCTCTATTACTTCACGCGCGTGCCTCTCTACTCATTCACGCTCGCGCCTCTCTACTACTTCACGCTCGTGTCTCTCTACTGTTTCCCGCTATCGCCTCTCTACTACTTCACGCGCGTGCCTCTCTACTGATTCACGCTCGCGCATCTCTACTGCTTCACGCTCGTGCCTCTCTACTGATTCACGCTATCGCCTCTCTACTGCTTCACGCTCGCGCCTCTCTACTGCTTCACGCACGTGCCTCTACTGCTTCACGCTCGTGCCTCTCTACTGATTCACGCTCGTGCCTGTCTACTACTTCCCGCTCGTGCCTCTCTACTGTTTCCCCGCTATCGCCTCTCTACTGCTTCACGCTCGCGCCTCTCTACTGCTTCACGCTCCTGCCTCTACTGATTCACGCTATCGCTTCTCTACTGCTTCACGCTCGCGCCTCTCTACTGATCCACGCTATCGCCTCTCTACTGCTTCACGCTCGCGCCTCTCTACTGCTTCACGCTCGCGCCTCTCTACTGCTTCACGCTCGTGCCTCTCTACTGTTTCCCGCTATCGCCGCTCTACTGCTTCACGCTCGTGCCTCTCTACTGATTCACGCTATCGCCTCTCTACTGTTTCTCGCTATCGCCTCTGTACTGCTTCACGCTCGTGCCTCTCTACTGTTTCTCGCTATCGCCTCTCTACTGCTTCACGCTCGCGCCTCTCTACTGCTTCACGCTCGTGCCTCTCTACTGCTTCACGGTCGTGCCTCTACTGCTTCACGCTCGCGCCTCTCTGCTGCTTCACGCTCGTGCCTCTCTACTGATTCACGCTATCGCCTCTCTACTGCTTCACGCTCGCGCCTCTCTACTGATCCACGCTATCGCCTCTCTACTGCTTCACGCTCGCGCCTCTCTACTGCTTCACGCTCGCGCCTCTCTACTGATTCACGCTCGCGCCTCTCTAGTGCTTCACGCTCGTGCCTCTCTACTGTTTCCCCGCTATCGCCTCTCTACTGCTTCACGCTCGTGCCTCTCTACTGATTCACGCTATCGCCTCTCTACTACTTCACGCTCGTGCCTCTCTACTGATTCATGCTCGCGCCTCTCTACGGTTTCCCGCTATCGCCTCTCTATTACTTCACGCTCGCGCCTCTCTACTGATTCACGCTCGCGCCTCTCTACTGCTTCACGCTCGTGCCTCTCTACTGTTTCCCCGCTATCGCCTCTCTACTGCTTCACGCTCGTGCCTCTCTACTGATTCACGCTATCGCCTTTCTACTACTTCACGCTCGTGCCTCTCTACTGATTCACGCTCGCGCCTCTCTACGGTTTCCCGCTATCGCCTCTCTATTACTTCACGCGCGTGCCTCTCTACTCATTCACGCTCGCGCCTCTCTACTACTTCACGCTCGTGGCTCTCTACTGATTCACGCTATCGCCTCTCTACTGCTTCACGCTCGTGCCTCTCTACTGATTCACGCTATCGCCTCTCTACTACTTCACGCTCGTGTCTCTCTACTGATTCACGCTCGCGCCTCTCTACTGTTTCCCGCTATCGCCTCTCTACTACTTCACGCGCGTGCCTCTCTACTGATTCACGCTCGCGCATCTCTACTGCTTCACGCTCGTGCCTCTCTACTGATTCACGCTATCGCCTCTCTACTGCTTCACGCTCGCGCCTCTCTACTGCTTCACGCTCGTACCTCTCTACTGATTCACGCTCGTTCCTGTCTACTACTTCCCGCTCGTGCCTCTCTACTGATTCACGCTCGCGCCTCTCTACTGTTTCTCGCTATCACCTCTCTACTGCTTCACGCTCGTGCCTCTCTACTGTTTCTCGCTATCACCTCTCTACTGCTTCACGCTCGCGCCTCTCTACTGCTTCACGCTCGCGCCTCTCGACTAATTCACGCTATCGCCTCTCTACTGCTTCACGCCCGCGCCTCTCTACTGTTTCTCGCTATCGCCTATCTACTGCTTCACGCTCGCGCCTCTCTACTGCTTCACGCTCGCGCCTCTCTACTGCTTCACGCTCGCGCCTCTCTACTGCTTCACGCTCGTGCCTCTCTACTGATTCACGCTCGTGCCTGTCTACTACTTCCCGCTCGTGCCTCTCTACTGATTCACGCTCGCGCCTCTCTACTGCTTCACGCTCGCGCCTCTCTACTGATTCACGCTCGCGCCTGTGTACTCTTTCTCGCTATCGCCTCTCTACTGCTTCACGCTCGTGCCTCTCAACTGTTTCTCGCTATCGCCTCTCTACTGCTTCGCGCTCGCGCCTCTCTACTGCTTCACGCTCGTGCCTCTACTGCTTCACACTAGCGCCTCTCTACTGCTTCACGCTCGTGCCTCTACTGCTTCACGCTCGCGCCTCTCTACTGCTTCACGCTCGTGCCTCTCTACTGATTCACGCTATCGCCTCTCTACTACTTCACGCTCGTGCCTCTCTACTGATTCACGCTCGCGCCTCTCTACGGTTTCCCGCTATCGCCTCTCTATTACTTCACGCGCGTGCCTCTCTACTCATTCACGCTCGCGCCTCTCTACTACTTCACGCTCGTGTCTCTCTACTGTTTCCCGCTATCGCCTCTCTACTACTTCACGCGCGTGCCTCTCTACTGATTCACGCTCGCGCATCTCTACTGCTTCACGCTCGCGCCTCTCTACTGCTTCACGCTCGTGCCTCTACTGCTTCACGCTCGTGCCTCTCTACTGATTCACGCTCGTGCCTGTCTACTACTTCCCGCTCGTGCCTCTCTACTGTTTCCCCGCCATCGCCTCTCTACTGCTTCACGCTCGCGCCTCTCTACTGCTTCACGCTCCTGCCTCTACTGATTCACGCTATCGCTTCTCTACTGCTTCACGCTCGCGCCTCTACTGATCCACGCTATCGCCTCTCTACTGCTTCACGCTCGCGCCTCTCTACTGCTTCACGCTCGCGCCTCTCTACTGCTTCACGCTCGTGCCTCTCTACTGTTTCCCGCTATCGCCTCTCTACTGCTTCACGCTCGTGCCTCTCTACTGATTCACGCTATCGCCTCTCTACTGTTTCTCGCTATCGCCTCTGTACTGCTTCACGCTCGTGCCTCTCTACTGTTTCTCGCTATCGCCTCTCTACTGCTTCACGCTCGCGCCTCTCTACTGCTTCACGCTCGTGCCTCTCTACTGCTTCACGGTCGTGCCTCTACTGCTTCACGCTCGCGCCTCTCTGCTGCTTCACGCTCGTGCCTCTCTACTGATTCACGCTATCGCCTCTCTACTGCTTCACGCTCGCGCCTCTCTACTGATCCACGCTATCGCCTCTCTACTGCTTCACGCTCGCGCCTCTCTACTGCTTCACGCTCGCGCCTCTCTACTGATTCACGCTCGCGCCTCTCTACTGCTTCACGCTCGTGCCTCTCTACTGTTTCCCCGCTATCGCCTCTCTACTGCTTCACGCTCGTGCCTCTCTACTGATTCACGCTATCGCCTCTCTACTACTTCACGCTCGTGCCTCTCTACTGATTCATGCTCGCGCCTCTCTACGGTTTCCCGCTATCGCCTCTCTATTACTTCACGCTCGCGCCTCTCTACTGATTCACGCTCGCGCCTCTCTACTGCTTCACGCTCGTGCCTCTCTACTGTTTCCCCGCTATCGCCTCTCTACTGCTTCACGCTCGTGCCTCTCTACTGATTCACGCTATCGCCTTTCTACTACTTCACGCTCGTGCCTCTCTACTGATTCACGCTCGCGCCTCTCTACGGTTTCCCGCTATCGCCTCTCTATTACTTCACGCGCGTGCCTCTCTACTCATTCACGCTCGCGCCTCTCTACTACTTCACGCTCGTGGCTCTCTACTGATTCACGCTATCGCCTCTCTACTGCTTCACGCTCGTGCCTCTCTACTGATTCACGCTATCGCCTCTCTACTACTTCACGCTCGTGTCTCTCTACTGATTCACGCTCGCGCCTCTCTACTGTTTCCCGCTATCGCCTCTCTACTACTTCACGCGCGTGCCTCTCTACTGATTCACGCTCGCGCATCTCTACTGCTTCACGCTCGCGCCTCTCTACTGCTTCACGCTCGTGCCTCTCTACTGTTTCCCCGCTATCCCCTGTCTACTGCTTCACGCTCGTGCATCTCTACTGATTCACGCTATCGGCTCTCTACTACTTCACGCTCGTGCCTCTCTACTGATTCACGCTCGCGCCTCTCTACTGTTTCCCGCTATCGCCTCTCTACTACTTGACGCGCGTGCCTCTCTACTGATTCACGCTCGCGCCTCTCTACTGATTCACGCTCGCGCCTCTCTACTGCTTCACGCTCGTGCCTCTCTACTCTTTCCCCGCTATCGCCTCTCTACTGCTTCACGCTCGTGCCTCTCTACTGTTTCTCGCTCGCGCCTCTCTACTGATTCGCGCTCGCGCCTCTCTACTGCTTCACGCTCGTGCCTCTACTGCTTCACGCTCGCGCCTCTCTACTGATTCACGCTCGCGCCTCTCTACTGCTTCACGCTCGCGCCTCTTTACTGATTCACGCTCGCGCCTCTCTACTGCTTCACGCTCGTGCCTCTCTACTGTTTCTCCGCTATCGCCTCTCTACTGCTTCACGCTCGCGCCTCTCTACTGCTTCACGCTCCTGCCTCTCTACTGATTCACGCTATCGCTTCTCTACTGCTTCACGCTCGCGCCTCTCTACTGATCCACGCTATCGCCTCTCTACTGCTTCACGCTCGCGCCTCTCTACTGCTTCACGCTCGCGCCTCTCTACTGCTTCACGCTCGTGCCTCTCTACTGTTTCCCGCTATCGCCTCTACTGCTTCACGCTCGTGCCTCTCTACTGATTCACGCTATCGCCTCTCTACTCTTTCTCGCTATCGACTCTGTACTGCTTCACGCTCGTGCCTCTCTACTGTTTCTCGCTATCGCCTCTCTACTGCTTCACGCTCGCGCCTCTCTACTGCTTCACGCTCGTGCCTCTCTACTGCTTCACGGTCGTGCCTCTACTGCTTCACGCTCGCGCCTCTCTACTGCTTCACGCTCGTGCCTCTCTACTGATTCACGCTATCGCCTCTCTACTGCTTCACGCTCGCGCCTCTCTACTGATCCACGCTATCGCCTCTCTACTGCTTCACGCTCGCGCCTCTCTACTGCTTCACGCTCGCGCCTCTCTACTGATTCACGCTCGCGCCTCTCTACTACTTCACGCTCGTGCCTCTCTACTGATTCACGCTCGCGCCTCTCTACGGTTTCCCGCTATCGCCTCTCTATTACTTCACGCGCGTGCCTCTCTACTCATTCACGCTCGCGCCTCTCTACTACTTCACGCTCGTGCCTCTCTACTGTTTCCCCGCTATCGCCTCTCTACTGCTTCACGCTCGTGCCTCTCTACTGATTCACGCTATCGCCTCTCTACTACTTCACGCTCGTGCCTCTCTACTGATTCACGCTCGCGCCTCTCTACGGTTTCCCGCTATCGCCTCTCTATTACTTCACGCGCGTGCCTCTCTACTCATTCACGCTCGCGCCTCTCTACTACTTCACGCTCGTGTCTCTCTACTGTTTCCCGCTATCGCCTCTCTACTACTTCACGCGCGTGCCTCTCTACTGATTCACGCTCGCGCATCTCTACTGCTTCACGCTCGTGCCTCTCTACTGATTCACGCTATCGCCTCTCTACTGCTTCACGCTCGCGCCTCTCTACTGCTTCACGCTCGTGCCTCTACTGCTTCACGCTCGTGCCTCTCTACTGATTCACGCTCGTGCCTGTCTACTACTTCCCGCTCGTGCCTCTCTACTGTTTCCCCGCTATCGCCTCTCTACTGCTTCACGCTCGCGCCTCTCTACTGCTTCACGCTCCTGCCTCTACTGATTCACGCTATCGCTTCTCTACTGCTTCACGCTCGCGCCTCTCTACTGATCCACGCTATCGCCTCTCTACTGCTTCACGCTCGCGCCTCTCTACTGCTTCACGCTCGCGCCTCTCTACTGCTTCACGCTCGTGCCTCTCTACTGTTTCCCGCTATCGCCTCTCTACTGCTTCACGCTCGTGCCTCTCTACTGATTCACGCTATCGCCTCTCTACTGTTTCTCGCTATCACCTCTGTACTGCTTCACGCTCGTGCCTCTCTACTGTTTCTCGCTATCGCCTCTCTACTGCTTCACGCTCGCGCCTCTCTACTGCTTCACGCTCGTGCCTCTCTACTGCTTCACGGTCGTGCCTCTACTGCTTCACGCTCGCGCCTCTCTGCTGCTTCACGCTCGTGCCTCTCTACTGATTCACGCTATCGCCGCTCTACTGCTTCACGCTCGCGCCTCTCTACTGATCCACGCTATCGCCTCTCTACTGCTTCACGCTCGCGCCTCTCTACTGCTTCACGCTCGCGCCTCTCTACTGATTCACGCTCGCGCCTCTCTACTGCTTCACGCTCGTGCCTCTCTACTGTTTCCCCGCTATCGCCTCTCTACTGCTTCACGCTCGTGCCTCTCTACTGATTCACGCTATCGCCTCTCTACTACTTCACGCTCGTGCCTCTCTACTGATTCATGCTCGCGCCTCTCTACGGTTTCCCGCTATCGCCTCTCTATTACTTCACGCTCGCGCCTCTCTACTGATTCACGCTCGCGCCTCTCTACTGCTTCACGCTCGTGCCTCTCTACTGTTTCCCCGCTATCGCCTCTCTACTGCTTCACGCTCGTGCCTCTCTACTGATTCACGCTATCGCCTTTCTACTACTTCACGCTCGTGCCTCTCTACTGATTCACGCTCGCGCCTCTCTACGGTTTCCCGCTATCGCCTCTCTATTACTTCACGCGCGTGCCTCTCTACTCATTCACGCTCGCGCCTCTCTACTACTTCACGCTCGTGGCTCTCTACTGATTCACGCTATCGCCTCTCTACTGCTTCACGCTCGTGCCTCTCTACTGATTCACGCTATCGCCTCTCTACTACTTCACGCTCGTGTCTCTCTACTGATTCACGCTCGCGCCTCTCTACTGTTTCCCGCTATCGCCTCTCTACTACTTCACGCGCGTGCCTCTCTACTGATTCACGCTCGCGCATCTCTACTGCTTCACGCTCGTGCCTCTCTACTGATTCACGCTATCGCCTCTCTACTGCTTCACGCTCGCGCCTCTCTACTGCTTCACGCTCGTGCCTCTCTACTGATTCACGCTCGTTCCTGTCTACTACTTCCCGCTCGTGCCTCTCTACTGATTCACGCTCGCGCCTCTCTACTGTTTCTCGCTATCACCTCTCTACTGCTTCACGCTCGTGCCTCTCTACTGTTTCTCGCTATCACCTCTCTACTGCTTCACGCTCGCGCCTCTCTACTGCTTCACGCTCGCGCCTCTCGACTAATTCACGCTATCGCCTCTCTACTGCTTCACGCCCGCGCCTCTCTACTGTTTCTCGCTATCGCCTATCTACTGCTTCACGCTCGCGCCTCTCTACTGCTTCACGCTCGCGCCTCTCTACTGCTTCACGCTCGCGCCTCTCTACTGCTTCACGCTCGTGCCTCTCTACTGATTCACGCTCGTGCCTGTCTACTACTTCCCGCTCGTGCCTCTCTACTGATTCACGCTCGCGCCTCTCTACTGCTTCACGCTCGCGCCTCTCTACTGATTCACGCTCGCGCCTGTGTACTCTTTCTCGCTATCGCCTCTCTACTGCTTCACGCTCGTGCCTCTCTACTGTTTCTCGCTATCGCCTCTCTACTGCTTCGCGCTCGCGCCTCTCTACTGCTTCACGCTCGTGCCTCTACTGCTTCACACTAGCGCCTCTCTACTGCTTCACGCTCGTGCCTCTACTGCTTCACGCTCGCGCCTCTCTACTGCTTCACGCTCGTGCCTCTCTACTGATTCACGCTCGCGCCTCTCTACTGCTTCACGCTCGCGCCTGTCTACTGATCCACGCTCGCGCCTCTCTACTGCTTCACGCTCGTGCCTCTCTACTGTTTCCCCGCTATCCCCTCTCTACTGCTTCACGCTCGTGCATCTCTACTGATTCACGCTATCGGCTCTCTACTACTTCACGCTCGTGCCTCTCTACTGATTCACGCTCGCGCCTCTCTACTGTTTCCCGCTATCGCCTCTCTACTACTTCACGCGCGTGCCTCTCTACTGATTCACGCTCGCGCCTCTCTACTGATTCACGCTCGCGCCTCTCTACTGCTTCACGCTCGTGCCTCTCTACTCTTTCCCCGCTATCGCCTCTCTACTGCTTCACGCTCGTGCCTCTCTACTGTTTCTCGCTCGCGCCTCTCTACTGATTCGCGCTCGCGCCTCTCTACTGCTTCACGCTCGTGCCTCTACTGCTTCACGCTCGCGCCTCTCTACTGATTCACGCTCGCGCCTCTCTACTGCTTCACGCTCGCGCCTCTTTACTGATTCACGCTCGCGCCTCTCTACTGCTTCACGCTCGTGCCTCTCTACTGTTTCCCCGCTATCGCCTCTCTACTGCTTCACGCTCGCGCCTCTCTACTGCTTCACGCTCCTGCCTCTCTACTGATTCACGCTATCGCTTCTCTACTGCTTCACGCTCGCGCCTCTCTACTGATCCACGCTATCGCCTCTCTACTGCTTCACGCTCGCGCCTCTCTACTGCTTCACGCTCGTGCCTCTCTACTGTTTCCCGCTATCGCCTCTCTACTGCTTCACGCTCGTGCCTCTCTACTGATTCACGCTATCGCCTCTCTACTGTTTCTCGCTATCGCCTCTGTACTGCTTCACGCTCGTGCCTCTCTACTGTTTCTCGCTATCGCCTCTCTACTGCTTCACGCTCGCGCCTCTCTACTGCTTCACGCTCGTGCCTCTCTACTGCTTCACGGTCGTGCCTCTACTGCTTCACGCTCGCGCCTCTCTACTGCTTCACGCTCGTGCCTCTCTACTGATTCACGCTATCGCCTCTCTACTGCTTCACGCTCGCGCCTCTCTACTGATCCACGCTATCGCCTCTCTACTGCTTCACGCTCGCGCCTCTCTACTGCTTCACGCTCGCGCCTCTCTACTGATTCACGCTCGCGCCTCTCTACTGCTTCACGCTCGTGCCTCTCTACTGTTTCCCCGCTATCGCCTCTCTACTGCTTCACGCTCGTGCCTCTCTACTGATTCACGCTATCGCCTCTCTACTACTTCACGCTCGTGCCTCTCTACTGATTCACGCTCGCGCCTCTCTACGGTTTCCCGCTATCGCCTCTCTATTACTTCACGCGCGTGCCTCTCTACTCATTCACGCTCGCGCCTCTCTACAACTTCACGCTCGTGTCTCTCTACTGTTTCCCGCTATCGCCTCTCTACTACTTCACGCGCGTGCCTCTCTACTGATTCACGCTCGCGCATCTCTACTGTTTCTCGCTATCACCTCTCTACTGCTTCACGCTCGCGCCTCTCTACTGCTTCACGCTCGCGCCTCTCGACTGATTCACGCTATCGCCTCTCTACTGCTTCACGCTCGCGCCTCTCTAGTGTTTCTCGCTATCGCCTCTACTGCTTCACGCTCGCGCCCCTCTACTGCTTCACGCTCGTGCCTCTCTACTGCTTCACGCTCGTGCCTCTCTACTGATTCACGCTCGTGCCTGTCTACTACTTCCCGCTCGTGCCTCTCTACTGCTTCACGCTCGCGCCTCTCTACTGCTTCACGCTCGCGCCTCTCTACTGATTCACGCTCGCGCCTCTCTACTGCTTCACGCTCGCGCCTCTCTACTGCTTCACGCTCGTGCCTCTCTACTGTTTCCCGCTATCGCCTCTCTACTGCTTCACGCTCGTGCCTCTCTACTGATTCACGCTATCGCCTCTCTACTGTTTCTCGCTATCGCCTCTGTACTGCTTCACGCTCGTGCCTCTCTACTGTTTCTCGCTATCGCCTCTCTACTGCTTCACGCTCGCGCCTCTCTACTGCTTCACGCTCGTGCCTCTCTACTGCTTCACGGTCGTGCCTCTACTGCTTCACGCTCGCGCCTCTCTACTGCTTCGCGCTCGTGCCTCTCTACTGATTCACGCTATCGCCTCTCTACTGCTTCACGCTCGCGCCTCTCTATTACTTCACCCGCGTGCCTCTCTACTCATTCACGCTCGCGCCTCTCTACTACTTCACGCTCGTGGCTCTCTACTGATTCACGCTATCGCCTCTCTACTGCTTCACGCTCGTGCCTCTCTACTGATTCACGCTATCGCCTCTCTACTTCTTCACGCTCGTGTCTCTCTACTGATTCACGCTCGCGCCTCTCTACTGTT
The DNA here is from genome assembly GCF_050947875.1 of Dermacentor variabilis. Lineage (NCBI taxonomy): Eukaryota > Metazoa > Arthropoda > Arachnida > Ixodida > Ixodidae > Dermacentor > Dermacentor variabilis. Next base: position 39,220 of record NW_027460824.1, read on the forward strand.
TCCCGCTATCGCCTCTCTACTACTTCACGCGCGTGCCTCTCTACTGATTCACGCTCGCGCATCTCTACTGCTTCACGCTCGTGCCTCTCTACTGATTCACGCTATCGCCTCTCTACTGCTTCACGCTCGCGCCTCTCTACTGCTTCACGCTCGTGCCTCTACTGCTTCACGCTCGTGCCTCTCTACTGATTCACGCTCGTGCCTGTCTACTACTTCCCGCTCGTGCCTCTCTACTGATTCACGCTCGCGCCTCTCTACTGTTTCTCGCTATCGCCTCTCTACTGCTTCACGCTCGTGCCTCTCTACTGTTTCTCGCTATCACCTCTCTACTGCTTCACGCTCGCGCCTCTCTACTGCTTCACGCTCGCGCCTCTCGACTAATTCACGCTATCGCCTCTCTACTGCTTCACGCCCGCGCCTCTCTACTGTTTCTCGCTATCGCCTATCTACTGCTTCACGCTCGCGCCTCTCTACTGCTTCACGCTCGCGCCTCTCTACTGCTTCACGCTCGCGCCTCTCTACTGCTTCACGCTCGTGCCTCTCTACTGATTCACGCTCGTGCCTGTCTACTACTTCCCGCTCGTGCCTCTCTACCGATTCACGCTCGCGCCTCTCTACTGCTTCACGCTCGTGCCTCTCTACTGTTTCCCCGCTATCGCCTCTCTACTGCTTCACGCTCGTGCCTCTCTACTGTTTCTCGCTATCGCCTCTCTGCTGCTTCGCGCTCGCGCCTCTCTACTGCTTCACGCTCGTGCCTCTACTGCTTCACGCTCGCGCCTCTCTACTGATTCACGCTCGCGCCTCTCTACTGATTCACGCTCGCGCCTCTCTACTGCTTCACGCTCGCGCCTCTTTACTGATTCACGCTCGCGCCTCTCTACTGCTTCACGCTCGTGCCTCTCTACTGTTTCCCCGCTATCGCCTCTCTACTGCTTCACGCTCGCGCCTCTCTACTGCTTCACGCTCCTGCCTATCTACTGATTCACGCTATCGCCTCTCTACTGCTTCACGCTCGCGCCTCTCTACTGATCCACGCTATCGCCTCTCTACTGCTTCACGCTCGCGCCTCTCTACTGCTTCACGCTCGCGCCTCTCTACTGCTTCACGCTCGTGCCTCTCTACTGTATCCCGCTATCGCCTCTCTACTGCTTCACGCTCGTGCCTCTCTACTGATTCACGCTATCGCCTCTCTACTGTTTCTCGCTATCGCCTCTGTACTGCTTCACGCTCGTGCCTCTCTACTGTTTCTCGCTATCGCCTCTCTACTGCTTCACGCTCGCGCCTCTCTACTGCTTCACGCTCGTGCCTCTCTACTGCTTCACGGTCGTGCCTCTACTGCTTCACGCTCGCGCCTCTCTACTGCTTCACGCTCGTGCCTCTCTACTGATTCACGCTATCGCCTCTCTACTGCTTCACGCTCGCGCCTCTCTACTGATCCACGCTATCGCCTCTCTACTGCTTCACGCTCGCGCCTCTCTACTGCTTCACGCTCGCGCATCTCTACTGATTCACGCTCGCGCCTCTCTACTGCTTCACGCTCGTGCCTCTCTACTGTTTCCCCGCTATCGCCTCTCTACTGCTTCATGCTCGTGCCTCTCTACTGATTCACGCTATCGCCTCTCTACTACTTCACGCTCGTGCCTCTCTACTGATTCACGCTCGCGCCTCTCTACGGTTTCCCGCTATCGCCTCTCTATTACTTCACGCGCGTGCCTCTCTACTCATTCACGCTCGCGCCTCTCTACTACTTCACGCTCGTGGCTCTCTACTGATTCACGCTATCGCCTCTCTACTACTTCACGCTCGTGTCTCTCTACTGATTCACGCTCGCGCCTCTCTACTGTTTCCCGCTATCGCCTCTCTACTACTTCACGCGCGTGCCTCTCTACTGATTCACGCTCGCGCATCTCTACTGCTTCACGCTCGTGCCTCTCTACTGATTCACGCTATCGCCTCTCTACTGCTCCACGCTCGCGCCTCTCTACTGCTTCACGCTCGTGCCTCTACTGCTTCACGCTCGTGCCTCTCTACTGATTCACGCTCGTGCCTGTCTACTACTTCCCGCTCGTGCCTCTCTACTGATTCACGCTCGCGCCTCTCTACTGTTTCTCGCTATCGCCTCTCTACTGCTTCACGCTCGTGCCTCTCTACTGTTTCTCGCTATCACCTCTCTACTGCTTCACGCTCGCGCCTCTCTACTGCTTCACGCTCGCGCCTCTCGACTGATTCACGCTATCGCCTCTCTACTGCTTCACGCTCGCGCCTCTCTACTGCTTCACGCTCGCGCCTCTCTACTGCTTCACGCTCGCGCCTATCTACTGCTTCACGCTCGCGCCTCTCTACTGCTTCACGCTCGTGCCTCTCTACTGATTCACGCTCGTGCCTGTCTACTACTTCCCGCTCGTGCCTCTCTACTGATTCACGCTCGCGCCTCTCTACTGCTTCACGCTCGCGCCTCTCTACTGATTCACGCTCGCGCCTGTGTACTCTTTCTCGCTATCGCCTCTCTACTGCTTCACGCTCGTGCCTCTCTACTGTTTCTCGCTATCGCCCCTCTACTGCTTCGCGCTCGCGCCTCTCTACTGCTTCACGCTCGTGCCTCTACTGCTTCACGCTAGCGCCTCTCTACTGCTTCACGCTCGTGCCTCTACTACTTCACGCTCGCGCCTCTCTACTGCTTCACGCTCGTGCCTCTCTACTGATTCACGCTCGCGCCTCTCTACTGCTTCACGCTCGCGCCTCTCTACTGATTCACGCTCGCGCCTCTCTACTGCTTCACGCTCGTGCCTCTCTACTGTTTCCCCGCTATCGCCTCTCTACTGCTTCACACTCGTGCATCTCTACTGATTCACGCTATCGGCTCTCTACTACTTCACGCTCGTGCCTCTCTACTGATTCATGCTCGCGCCTCTCTACTGTTTCCAACTATCGCCTCTCTACTACTTCACGCGCGTGCCTCTCTACTGATTCCCGCTCGCGCCTCTCTACTGCTTCACGCTCGTGCCTCTCTACTGTTTCCCCGCTATCGCCTCTCTACTGCTTCACGCTCGTGCCTCTCTACTGTTTCTCGCTATCGCCTCTCTACTGCTTCGCGCTCGCGCCTCTCTACTGCTTCACGCTCGTGCCTCTACTGCTTCACGCTCGCGCCTCTCTACTGATTCACGCTCGCGCCTCTCTACTGCTTCACGCTCGCGCCTCTTTACTGATTCACGCTCGCGCCTCTCTACTGCTTCACGCTCGTGCCTCTCTACTGTTTCCCCGCTATCGCCTCTCTACTGCTTCACGCTCGCGCCTCTCTACTGCTTCACGCTCCTGCCTCTCTACTGATTCACGCTATCGCTTCTCTACTGCTTCACGCTCGCGCCTCTCTACTGATCCACGCTATCGCCTCTCTACTGCTTCACGCTCGCGCCTCTCTACTGCTTCACGCTCACGCCTCTCTACTGCTTCACGCTCGTGCCTCTCTACTGTTTCCCGCTATCGCCTCTCTACTGCTTCACGCTCGTGCCTCTCCACTGATTCACGCTATCGCCTCTCTACTGTTTCTCGCTATCGCCTCTGTACTGCTTCACGCTCGTGCCTCTACTGTTTCTCGCTATCGCCTCTCTACTGCTTCACGCTCGCGCCTCTCTACTGCTTCACGCTCGTGCCTCTCTACTGCTTCACCGTCGTGCCTCTACTGCTTCGCGCTCGCGCCTCTCTACTGCTTCACGCTCGCGCCTCTCTACTGATCCACGCTATCGCCTCTCTACTGCTTCACGCTCGCGCCTCTCTACTGTTTCACGCTCGCGCCTCTCTACTGATTCACGCTCGCGCCTCCCTACTGCTTCACGCTCGTGCCTCTCTACTGTTTCCCCGCTATCGCCTCTCTACTGCTTCACGCTCGTGCCTCTCTACTGATTCACGCTATCGGCTCTCTACTACTTCACGCTCGTGCCTCTCTACTGATTCACGCTCGCGCCTCTCTACTGTTTCCCGCTATCGCCTCTCTACTACTTCACGCGCGTGCCTCTCTCCTGATTCACGCTATCGGCTCTCTACTGATTCACGCTCGCGCCTCTCTACTGCTTCACGCTCGTGCCTCTCTACTCTTTCCCCGCTATCGCCTCTCTACTGCTTCACGCTCGTGCCTCTCTACTGTTTCTCGCTATCGCCTCTCTACTTCTTCGCGCTCGCGCCTCTCTACTGCTTCACGCTCGTGCCTCTACTGCTTCACGCTCGCGCCTCTCTACTGATTCACGCTCGCGCCTCTCTACTGCTTCACGCTCGCGCCTCTTTACTGATTGACGCTCGCGCCTCTCTACTGCTTCACGCTCGTGCCTCTCTACTGTTTCCCCGCTATCGCCTCTCTACTGCTTCACGCTCGCGCCTCTCTACTGCTTCACGCTCGTGCCTCTCTACTGTTTCCCCACTATCGCCTCTCTACTGCTTCACGCTCGTGCCTCTCTACTGTTTCCCCGCTATCGCCTCTCTACTACTTCACGCTCGTGCCTCTCTACTGCTTCACGATCGCGCCTCTCTACTGTTTCCCGCTATCGCCTCTCTACTACTTCACGCGCGTGCCTCTCTACTGATTCACGCTCGCGCCTCTCTACTGATTCACGCTCGCGCCTCTCTACTGCTTCACGCTCGTGCCTCTCTACTGCTTCACGCTCGTGCCTCTCTACTGTTTCCCGCTATCGCCTCTCTACTGCTTCACGCTCGTGCCTCTCTACTGATTCACGCTATCGCCTCTCTACTGTTTCTCGCTATCGCCTCTGTACTGCTTCACGCTCGTGCGTCTCTACTGTTTCCCCGCTATCGCCTCTCTACTGCTTCACGCTCGTGCCTCTACTGATTCACGCTATCGCCTCTCTACTACTTCACGCTCGTGCCTCTCTACTGATTCACGCTCGCGCCTCTCTACGGTTTCCCGCTATCGCCTCTCTATTACTTCACGCGCGTGCCTCTCTACTCATGCACGCTCGCGCCTCTCTACTACTTCACGCTCGTGTCTCTCTACTGTTTCCCGCTATCGCCTCTCTACTACTTCACGCGCGTGCCTCTCTACTGATTCACGCTCGCGCATCTCTACTGCTTCACGCTCGTGCCTCTCTACTGATTCACGCTATCGCCTCTCTACTGCTTCACGCTCGCGCCTCTCTACTGCTTCACGCTCGTGCCTCTACTGCTTCACGCTCGTGCATCTCTACTGATTCACGCTCGTGCCTGTCTGCTACTTCCCGCTCGTGCCTCTCTACTGATTCACGCTCGCGCCTCTCTACTGTTTCTCGCTATCGCCTCTCTACTGCTTCACGCTCGTGCCTCTCTACTGTTTCTCGCTATCACCTCTCTACTGCTTCACGCTCGCGCCTCTCTACTGCTTCACGCTCGCGCCTCTCGACTGATTCACGCTATCGCCTCTCTACTGCTTCACGCTCGCGCCTCTCTACTGTTTCTCGCTATCGCCTATCTACTGCTTCACGCTCGCGCCTCTCTACTGCTTCAAGCTCGCGCCTCTCTACTGCTTCACGTTCGTGCCTCTCTACTGATTCACGCTCGTGCCTTTCTACTACTTCCCGCTCGTGCCTCTCTACTGATTCACGCTCGCGCCTCTCTACTGCTTCACGCTCGCGCCTCTCTACTGATTCACGCTCGCGCCTGTGTACTCTTTCTCGCTATCGCCTCTCTACTGCTTCACGCTCGTGCCTCTCTACTGTTTCTCGCTATCGCCTCTCTACTGCTTCGCGCTCGCGCCTCTCTACTGCTTCACGCAAGTGCCTCTACTGCTTCACGCTCGCGCCTCTCTACTGCTTCACGCTCGTGCCTCTACTGCTTCACGCTCGCGCCTCTCTACTGCTTCACGCTCGTGCCTCTCGACTGATTCAAGTCGCGCCTCTCTACTGCTTCACCCTCGCGCCTCTCTACTGATTCACGCTCGCGCCTCTCTACTGCTTCACGCTCGTGCCTCTCTACTGATTCACGCTATCGGCTCTCTACTACTTCACGCTCGTGCCTCTCTACTGATTCACGCTCGCGCCTCTCTACTGTTTCCCGCTATCGCCTCTCTACTACTTCACGCGCGTGCCTCTCTACTGATTCACACTCGCACCTCTCTACTGATTCACGCTCGCGCCTCTCTACTGCTTCACGCTCGTGCCTCTCTACTGTTTCCCCGCTATCGCCTCTCTACTGCTTCACGCTCGTGCCTCTCTACTGATTCACGATATCGGCTCTCTACTACTTCACGCTCGTGCCTCTCTACTGATTCACGCTCGCGCCTCTCTACTGTTTCCCACTATCGCCTCTCTACTACTTCACGCGCGTGCCTCTCTACTGATTCACGCTCGCGCCTCTCTACTGCTTCACGCTCGCGCCTCTCTACTGTTTCTCGCTATCGCCTCTCTACTGATTCACGCTCGTGCCTCTCTACTGTTTCTCGCTATCGCCTCTCTACTGCTTCACGCTCGCGCCTCTCTACTGCTTCACGCTCGTGCCTCTACTGCTTCACGCTCGTGCCTCTCTACTGCTTCACGCTCGCGCCTCTCTACTGCTTCACGCTCGCGCCTCTCTACTGCTTCACGCTCGCGCCTCTCGACTGCTTCACGCTCGTGCCTCTACTGCTTCACGCTCGTGCCTCTCTACTGCTTCACGCTCGCGCCTCTCTACTGATTCACGCTATCGCCTCTCTACTGCTTCACGCTCGCGCCTCTCTACTGCTTCACGCTCGTGCCTCTCTACTGCTTCACGCTCGTGCCTCTCTACTGCTTCACGCTCGTGCCTCTCTACTGTTTCTCGCTATCACCTCTCTACTGATTCACGCTCGCGCCTCTCTACTGTTTCCCACTATCGCCTCTCTACTACTTCACGCGCGTGCCTCTCTACTGATTCACGCTCGCGCCTCTCTACTGCTTCACGCTCGCGCCTCTCTACTGTTTCTCGCTATCGCCTCTCTACTGATTTACGCTCGTGCCTCTCTACTGTTTCTCGCTATCGCCTCTCTACTGCTTCACGCTCGCGCCTCTCTACTGCTTCACGCTCGTGCCTCTACTGCTTCACGCTCGTGCCTCTCTACTGCTTCACGCTCGCGCCTCTCTACTGCTTCACGCTCGTGCCTCTCTACTGCTTCACGCTCGCGCCTCTCGACTGCTTCACGCTCGTGCCTCTACTGCTTCACGCTCGTGCCTCTCTACTGCTTCACGCTCGTGCCTCTCTACTGATTCACGCTATCGCCTCTCTACTGCTTCACGCTCGCGCCTCTCTACTGCTTCACGCTCGTGCCTCTCTACTGCTTCACGCTCGTGCCTCTCTACTGATTCACGCTCGTGCCTGTCTACTACTTCCTGCTCGTGCCTCTCTACTGATTCACGCTCGCGCCTCTCTACTGATTCACGCTCGCGCCTCTCTACTGATTCACGCTCGCGCCTCTCTACTGTTTCTCGCTATCGCCTCTCTACTGCTTCACGCTCGTGCCTCTCTACTGTTTCTCGCTATCACCTCTCTACTGCTTCACGCTCGCGCCTCTCTACTGCTTCACGCTCGCGCCTCTCGACTGATTCACGCTATCGCCTCTCTACTGCTTCACGCTCGCGCCTCTCTAGTGTTTCTCGCTATCGCCTCTACTGCTTCACGCTCGCGCCCCTCTACTGCTTCACGCTCGTGCCTCTCTACTGCTTCACGCTCGTGCCTCTCTACTGATTCACGCTCGTGCCTGTCTACTACTTCCCGCTCGTGCCTCTCTACTGCTTCACGCTCGCGCCTCTCTACTGCTTCACGCTCGCGCCTCTCTACTGATTCACGCTCGCGCCTCTGTACTGTTTCTCGCTATCGCCTCTCTACTGCTTCACGCTCGTGCCTCTCTACTGTTTCTCGCTATCGCCTCTCTACTGCTTCGCGCTCGCGCCTCTCTACTGCTTCGCGCTCGTGCCTCTACTGCTTCACGCTCGCGCCGCTCTACTGATTCACGCTCGCGCCTCTCTACTGTTTCTCGCTATCGCCTCTCTACTGCTTCACGCTCACGCCTCTCTACTGCTTCACGCTCGCGCCTCTCGACTGATTCACGCTATCGCCTGTCTACTCCTTCACGCTCGCGCCTCTCTACTGCTTCACGCTCGTGCCTCTGTACTGCTTCACGCTCGCGCCTCTGTACTGATTCACGCTCGTGCCTGTCTTCTACTTCCCGCTCGTGCCTCTCTACTGAATCACGCTCGCGCCTCTCTACTGCTTCACGCTCGCGCCTCTCTACTGATTCACGCTCGCACCTCTGTACTGTTTCTCGCTATCGCCTCTCTACTGCTTCACGCTCGTGCCTCTCTACTCTTTCTCGCTATCGCCTCTCTACTGCTTCGGGCTCGCGCCTCTCTACTGTTTCCCCGCTATCGCCTCTCTACTGCTTCACGCTCGTGCCTCTCTACTGATTAGTGCTATCGCCTCTCTACTACTTCACGCTCGTGCCTCTCTACTGATTCACGCTCGCGCCTCTCTACTGTTTCCCGCTATCGCCTCTCTACTACTTCACGCGCGTGCCTCTCTACTGATTCACGCTCGCGCCTCTCTACTGCTTCACGCTCGTGCCTCTCTACTGCTTCACGGTCGTGCCTCTCTACTGCTTCACGCTCGCGCCTCTCTACTGATTCACGCTCGCGCCTCTCTACTGCTTCACGCTCGTGCCTCTCTACTGTTTCCCCGCTATCGCCTCTCTACTGCTTCACGCTCGTGCCTCTACTGATTCACGCTATCGCCTCTCTACTACTTCACGCTCGTGCCTCTCTACTGATTCACGCTCGCGCCTCTCTACGGTTTCCCGCTATCGCCTCTCTATTACTTCACGCGCGTGCCTCTCTACTCATGCACGCTCGCGCCTCTCTACTACTTCACGCTCGTGTCTCTCTACTGTTTCCCGCTATCGCCTCTCTACTACTTCACGCGCGTGCCTCTCTACTGATTCACGCTCGCGCATCTCTACTGCTTCACGCTCGTGCCTCTCTACTGATTCACGCTATCGCCTCTCTACTGCTTCACGCTCGCGCCTCTCTACTGCTTCACGCTCGTGCCTCTACTGCTTCACGCTCGTGCATCTCTACTGATTCACGCTCGTGCCTGTCTACTACTTCCCGCTCGTGCCTCTCTACTGATTCACGCTCGCGCCTCTCTACTGTTTCTCGCTATCGCCTCTCTACTGCTTCACGCTCGTGCCTCTCTACTGTTTCTCGCTATCACCTCTCTACTGCTTCACGCTCGCGCCTCTCTACTGCTTCACGCTCGCGCCTCTCGACTGATTCACGCTATCGCCTCTCTACTGCTTCACGCTCGCGCCTCTCTACTGTTTCTCGCTATCGCCTATCTACTGCTTCACGCTCGCGCCTCTCTACTGCTTCACGCTCGCGCCTCTCTACTGCTTCACGCTCGTGCCTCTCTACTGATTCACGCTCGTGCCTTTCTACTACTTCCCGCTCGTGCCTCTCTACTGATTCACGCTCGCGCCTCTCTACTGCTTCACGCTCGCGCCTCTCTACTGATTCACGCTCGCGCCTGTGTACTCTTTCTCGCTATCGCCTCTCTACTGCTTCACGCTCGTGCCTCTCTACTGTTTCTCGCTATCGCCTCTCTACTGCTTCGCGCTCGCGCCTCTCTACTGCTTCACGCTAGTGCCTCTACTGCTTCACGCTCGCGCCTCTCTACTGCTTCACGCTCGTGCCTCTACTGCTTCACGCTCGCGCCTCTCTACTGCTTCACGCTCGTGCCTCTCGACTGATTCAAGTCGCGCCTCTCTACTGCTTCACCCTCGCGCCTCTCTACTGATTCACGCTCGCGCCTCTCTACTGCTTCACGCTCGTGCCTCTCTACTGATTCACGCTATCGGCTCTCTACTACTTCACGCTCGTGCCTCTCTACTGATTCACGCTCGCGCCTCTCTACTGTTTCCCGCTATCGCCTCTCTACTACTTCACGCGCGTGCCTCTCTACTGATTCACGCTCGCACCTCTCTACTGATTCACGCTCGCGCCTCTCTACTGCTTCACGCTCGTGCCTCTCTACTGTTTCCCCGCTATCGCCTCTCTACTGCTTCACGCTCGTGCCTCTCTACTGATTCACGATATCGGCTCTCTACTACTTCACGCTCGTGCCTCTCTACTGATTCACGCTCGCGCCTCTCTACTGTTTCCCACTATCGCCTCTCTACTACTTCACGCGCGTGCCTCTCTACTGATTCACGCTCGCGCCTCTCTACTGCTTCACGCTCGCGCCTCTCTACTGTTTCTCGCTATCGCCTCTCTACTGATTCACGCTCGTGCCTCTCTACTGTTTCTCGCTATCGCCTCTCTACTGCTTCACGCTCGCGCCTCTCTACTGCTTCACGCTCGTGCCTCTACTGCTTCACGCTCGTGCCTCTCTACTGCTTCACGCTCGCGCCTCTCTACTGCTTCACGCTCGCGCCTCTCTACTGCTTCACGCTCGCGCCTCTCGACTGCTTCACGCTCGTGCCTCTACTGCTTCACGCTCGTGCCTCTCTACTGCTTCACGCTCGCGCCTCTCTACTGCTTCACGCTCGTGCCTCTACTGCTTCACGCTCGTGCCTCTCTACTGATTCACGCTCGTGCCTGTCTTCTACTTCCCGCTCGTGCCTCTCTATTGATTCACGCTCGCGCCTCTCTACTGCTTCACGCTCGCGCCTCTCTACTGATTCACGCTCGTGCCTCTGTACTGTTTCTCGCTATCGCCTCTCTACTGCTTCACGCTCGTGCCTCTCTACTGTTTCTCGCTATCGCCTCTCTACTGCTTCGCGCTCGCGCCTCTCTACTGCTTCACGCTAGTGCCTCTCTACTGCTTCACGCTCGTGCCTCTACTGCTTCACGCTCGCGCCTCTCTACTGCTTCACGCTCGTGCCTCTCTACTGATTCACGCTATCGCCTCTCTACTGCTTCACGCTCGCGCTTCTCTACTGATCCACGCTATCGCCTCTCTACTGCTTCACGCTCGCGCCTCTCTACTGCTTCACGCTCGCGCCTCTCTACTGATTCACGCTCGCGCCTCTCTACTGCTTCACGCTCGTGCCTCTCTACTGTTTCCCCGCTATCGCCTCTCTACTGCTTCACGCTCGTGCCTCTCTACTGATTCACGCTATCGCCCCTCTACTACTTCACGCTCGTGCCTCTCTACTGATTCACGCTCGCGCCTCTCTACTGTTTCCTGCTATCGCCTCTCTACTACTTCACGCGCGTGCCTCTCTACTGATTCACGCTCGCGCCTCTCTACTGCTTCACGCTCGTGCCTCTCTACTGATTCACGCTATCGCCTCTACAGCTTCACGCTCGCGCCTCTCTACTGCTTCACGCTCGCGCCTCTCTACTGTTTCTCGCTATCGCCTCTCTACTGATTTACGCTCGTGCCTCTCTACTGTTTCTCGCTATCGCCTCTCTACTGCTTCACGCTCGCGCCTCTCTACTGCTTCACGCTCGTGCCTCTACTGCTTCACGCTCGTGCCTCTCTACTGCTTCACGCTCGCGCCTCTCTACTGCTTCACGCTCGCGCCTCTCTACTGCTTCACGCTCGCGCCTCTCGACTGCTTCACGCTCGTGCCTCTACTGCTTCACGCTCGTGCCTCTCTACTGCTTCACGCTCGTGCCTCTCTACTGATTCACGCTATCGCCTCTCTACTGCTTCACGCTCGCGCCTCTCTACTGCTTCACGCTCGTGCCTCTCTACTGCTTCACGCTCGTGCCTCTCTACTGATTCACGCTCGTGCCTGTCTACTACTTCCTGCTCGTGCCTCTCTACTGATTCACGCTCGCGCCTCTCTACTGATTCACGCTCGCGCCTCTCTACTGATTCACGCTCGCGCCTCTCTACTGTTTCTCGCTATCGCCTCTCTACTGCTTCACGCTCGTGCCTCTCTACTGTTTCTCGCTATCACCTCTCTACTGCTTCACGCTCGCGCCTCTCTACTGCTTCACGCTCGCGCCTCTCGACTGATTCACGCTATCGCCTCTCTACTGCTTCACGCTCGCGCCTCTCTAGTGTTTCTCGCTATCGCCTCTACTGCTTCACGCTCGCGCCCCTCTACTGCTTCACGCTCGTGCCTCTCTACTGCTTCACGCTCGTGCCTCTCTACTGATTCACGCTCGTGCCTGTCTACTACTTCCCGCTCGTGCCTCTCTACTGCTTCACGCTCGCGCCTCTCTACTGCTTCACGCTCGCGCCTCTCTACTGATTCACGCTCGCGCCTCTGTACTGTTTCTCGCTATCGCCTCTCTACTGCTTCACGCTCGTGCCTCTCTACTGTTTCTCGCTATCGCCTCTCTACTGCTTCGCGCTCGCGCCTCTCTACTGCTTCGCGCTCGTGCCTCTACTGCTTCACGCTCGCGCCGCTCTACTGATTCACGCTCGCGCCTCTCTACTGTTTCTCGCTATCGCCTCTCTACTGCTTCACGCTCACGCCTCTCTACTGCTTCACGCTCGCGCCTCTCGACTGATTCACGCTATCGCCTGTCTACTCCTTCACGCTCGCGCCTCTCTACTGCTTCACGCTCGTGCCTCTGTACTGCTTCACGCTCGCGCCTCTGTACTGATTCACGCTCGTGCCTGTCTTCTACTTCCCGCTCGTGCCTCTCTACTGAATCACGCTCGCGCCTCTCTACTGCTTCACGCTCGCGCCTCTCTACTGATTCACGCTCGCGCCTCTGTACTGTTTCTCGCTATCGCCTCTCTACTGCTTCACGCTCGTGCCTCTCTACTCTTTCTCGCTATCGCCTCTCTACTGCTTCGGGCTCGCGCCTCTCTACTGTTTCCCCGCTATCGCCTCTCTACTGCTTCACGCTCGTGCCTCTCTACTGATTAGTGCTATCGCCTCTCTACTACTTCACGCTCGTGCCTCTCTACTGATTCACGCTCGCGCCTCTCTACTGTTTCCCGCTATCGCCTCTCTACTACTTCACGCGCGTGCCTCTCTACTGATTCACGCTCGCGCCTCTCTACTGCTTCACGCTCGTGCCTCTCTACTGCTTCACGGTCGTGCCTCTCTACTGCTTCACGCTCGCGCCTCTCTACTGATTCACGCTCGCGCCTCTCTACTGCTTCACGCTCGTGCCTCTCTACTGTTTCCCCGCTATCGCCTCTCTACTGCTTCACGCTCGTGCCTCTACTGATTCACGCTATCGCCTCTCTACTACTTCACGCTCGTGCCTCTCTACTGATTCACGCTCGCGCCTCTCTACGGTTTCCCGCTATCGCCTCTCTATTACTTCACGCGCGTGCCTCTCTACTCATGCACGCTCGCGCCTCTCTACTACTTCACGCTCGTGTCTCTCTACTGTTTCCCGCTATCGCCTCTCTACTACTTCACGCGCGTGCCTCTCTACTGATTCACGCTCGCGCATCTCTACTGCTTCACGCTCGTGCCTCTCTACTGATTCACGCTATCGCCTCTCTACTGCTTCACGCTCGCGCCTCTCTACTGCTTCACGCTCGTGCCTCTACTGCTTCACGCTCGTGCATCTCTACTGATTCACGCTCGTGCCTGTCTACTACTTCCCGCTCGTGCCTCTCTACTGATTCACGCTCGCGCCTCTCTACTGTTTCTCGCTATCGCCTCTCTACTGCTTCACGCTCGTGCCTCTCTACTGTTTCTCGCTATCACCTCTCTACTGCTTCACGCTCGCGCCTCTCTACTGCTTCACGCTCGCGCCTCTCGACTGATTCACGCTATCGCCTCTCTACTGCTTCACGCTCGCGCCTCTCTACTGTTTCTCGCTATCGCCTATCTACTGCTTCACGCTCGCGCCTCTCTACTGCTTCACGCTCGCGCCTCTCTACTGCTTCACGCTCGTGCCTCTCTACTGATTCACGCTCGTGCCTTTCTACTACTTCCCGCTCGTGCCTCTCTACTGATTCACGCTCGCGCCTCTCTACTGCTTCACGCTCGCGCCTCTCTACTGATTCACGCTCGCGCCTGTGTACTCTTTCTCGCTATCGCCTCTCTACTGCTTCACGCTCGTGCCTCTCTACTGTTTCTCGCTATCGCCTCTCTACTGCTTCGCGCTCGCGCCTCTCTACTGCTTCACGCTAGTGCCTCTACTGCTTCACGCTCGCGCCTCTCTACTGCTTCACGCTCGTGCCTCTACTGCTTCACGCTCGCGCCTCTCTACTGCTTCACGCTCGTGCCTCTCGACTGATTCAAGTCGCGCCTCTCTACTGCTTCACCCTCGCGCCTCTCTACTGATTCACGCTCGCGCCTCTCTACTGCTTCACGCTCGTGCCTCTCTACTGATTCACGCTATCGGCTCTCTACTACTTCACGCTCGTGCCTCTCTACTGATTCACGCTCGCGCCTCTCTACTGTTTCCCGCTATCGCCTCTCTACTACTTCACGCGCGTGCCTCTCTACTGATTCACGCTCGCACCTCTCTACTGATTCACGCTCGCGCCTCTCTACTGCTTCACGCTCGTGCCTCTCTACTGTTTCCCCGCTATCGCCTCTCTACTGCTTCACGCTCGTGCCCCTCTACTGATTCACGCTATCGCCCCTCTACTACTTCACGCTCGTGCCTCTCTACTGATTCACGCTCGCGCCTCTCTACTGTTTCCTGCTATCGCCTCTCTACTACTTCACGCGCGTGCCTCTCTACTGATTCACGCTCGCGCCTCTCTACTGCTTCACGCTCGCGCCTCTCTACTGTTTCTCGCTATCGCCTCTCTACTGATTCACGCTCGTGCCTCTCTACTGTTTCTCGCTATCGCCTCTCTACTGCTTCACGCTCGCGCCTCTCTACTGCTTCACGCTCGCGCCTCTCTACTGCTTCACGCTCGCGCCTCTCTACTGCTTCACGCTCGCGCCTCTCGACTGCTTCACGCTCGTGCCTCTACTGCTTCACGCTCGTGCCTCTCTACTGCTTCACGCTCGCGCCTCTCTACTGCTTCACGCTCGTGCCTCTACTGCTTCACGCTCGTGCCTCTCTACTGATTCACGCTCGTGCCTGTCTTCTACTTCCCGCTCGTGCCTCTCTATTGATTCACGCTCGCGCCTCTCTACTGCTTCACGCTCGCGCCTCTCTACTGATTCACGCTCGTGCCTCTGTACTGTTTCTCGCTATCGCCTCTCTACTGCTTCACGCTCGTGCCTCTCTACTGTTTCTCGCTATCGCCTCTCTACTGCTTCGCGCTCGCGCCTCTCTACTGCTTCACGCTAGTGCCTCTCTACTGCTTCACGCTCGTGCCTCTACTGCTTCACGCTCGCGCCTCTCTACTGCTTCACGCTCGTGCCTCTCTACTGATTCACGCTATCGCCTCTCTACTGCTTCACGCTCGTGCCTCTCTACTGTTTCCCCGCTATCGCCTCTCTACTGCTTCACGCTCGTGCCTCTCTACTGATTCACGCTATCGCCCCTCTACTACTTCACGCTCGTGCCTCTCTACTGATTCACGCTCGCGCCTCTCTACTGTTTCCTGCTATCGCCTCTCTACTACTTCACGCGCGTGCCTCTCTACTGATTCACGCTCGCGCCTCTCTACTGCTTCACGCTCGTGCCTCTCTACTGATTCACGCTATCGCCTCTACAGCTTCACGCTCGCGCCTCTCTACTGATCCACGCTATCGCCTTTCTACTGCTTCACCCTCGCGCCTCTCTACTGATTCACGCTCGCGCCTCTCTACTGTTTCACGCTCGTGCCTCTCTACTGTTTCCCCGCTATCGCCTCTCTACTGCTTCACGCTCGTGCCTCTCTACTGATTCACGCTATCGCCTCTCTACTACTTCACGCTCGTGCCTCTCTACTGATTAACGCTCGCGCCTCTCTACTGTTTCCCGCTATCGCCTCTCTACTACTTCACGCGCGTGCCTCTCTACTCATTCACGCCCGCACCTCTCTACTACTTCACGCTCGTGCCTCTCTACTGATTCACGCTATCGCCTCTCTACTGCTTCACGCTCGTGCCTCTCTACTGATTCACGCTATCGCCTCTCTACTGCTTCACGCTCGTGCCTCTCTACTCTTTCTCGCTATCGCCTCTCTACTGCTTCGGGCTCGCGCCTCTCTACTGTTTCCCCGCTATCGCCTCTCTACTGCTTCACGCTCGTGCCTCTCTACTGATTAGTGCTATCGCCTCTCTACTACTTCACGCTCGTGCCTCTCTACTGATTCACGCTCGCGCCTCTCTACTGTTTCCCGCTATCGCCTCTACTACTTCACGCGCGTGCGTCTCTACTGATTCACGCTCGCGCCTCTCTACTGCTTCACGCTCGTGCCTCTCCACTGCTTCACGGTCGTGCCTCTCTACTGCTTCACGCTCGCGCCTCTCTACTGATTCACGCTCGCGCCTCTCTACTGCTTCACGCTCGTGCCTCTCTACTGTTTCCCCGCTATCGCCTCTCTACTGCTTCACGCTCGTGCCTCTACTGATTCACGCTATCGCCTCTCTACTACTTCACGCTCGTGCCTCTCTACTGATTCACGCTCGCGCCTCTCTACGGTTTCCCGCTATCGCCTCTCTATTACTTCACGCGCGTGCCTCTCTACTCATGCACGCTCGCGCCTCTCTACTACTTCACGCTCGTGTCTCTCTACTGTTTCCCGCTATCGCCTCTCTACTACTTCACGCGCGTGCCTCTCTACTGATTCACGCTCGCGCATCTCTACTGCTTCACGCTCGTGCCTCTCTACTGATTCACGCTATCGCCTCTCTACTGCTTCACGCTCGCGCCTCTCTACTGCTTCACGCTCGTGCCTCTACTGCTTCACGCTCGTGCATCTCTACTGATTCACGCTCGTGCCTGTCTACTACTTCCCGCTCGTGCCTCTCTACTGATTCACGCTCGCGCCTCTCTACTGTTTCTCGCTATCGCCTCTCTACTGCTTCACGCTCGTGCCTCTCTACTGTTTCTCGCTATCACCTCTCTACTGCTTCACGCTCGCGCCTCTCTACTGCTTCACGCTCGCGCCTCTCGACTGATTCACGCTATCGCCTCTCTACTGCTTCACGCTCGCGCCTCTCTACTGTTTCTCGCTATCGCCTATCTACTGCTTCACGCTCGCGCCTCTCTACTGCTTCACGCTCGCGCCTCTCTACTGCTTCACGCTCGTGCCTCTCTACTGATTCACGCTCGTGCCTTTCTACTACTTCCCGCTCGTGCCTCTCTACTGATTCACGCTCGCGCCTCTCTACTGCTTCACGCTCGCGCCTCTCTACTGATTCACGCTCGCGCCTGTGTACTCTTTCTCGCTATCGCCTCTCTACTGCTTCACGCTCGTGCCTCTCTACTGTTTCTCGCTATCGCCTCTCTACTGCTTCGCGCTCGCGCCTCTCTACTGCTTCACGCTAGTGCCTCTACTGCTTCACGCTCGCGCCTCTCTACTGCTTCACGCTCGTGCCTCTACTGCTTCACGCTCGCGCCTCTCTACTGCTTCACGCTCGTGCCTCTCGACTGATTCAAGTCGCGCCTCTCTACTGCTTCACCCTCGCGCCTCTCTACTGATTCACGCTCGCGCCTCTCTACTGCTTCACGCTCGTGCCTCTCTACTGATTCACGCTATCGGCTCTCTACTACTTCACGCTCGTGCCTCTCTACTGATTCACGCTCGCGCCTCTCTACTGTTTCCCGCTATCGCCTCTCTACTACTTCACGCGCGTGCCTCTCTACTGATTCACGCTCGCACCTCTCTACTGATTCACGCTCGCGCCTCTCTACTGCTTCACGCTCGTGCCTCTCTACTGTTTCCCCGCTATCGCCTCTCTACTGCTTCACGCTCGTGCCTCTCTACTGATTCACGATATCGGCTCTCTACTACTTCACGCTCGTGCCTCTCTACTGATTCACGCTCGCGCCTCTCTACTGTTTCCCACTATCGCCTCTCTACTACTTCACGCGCGTGCCTCTCTACTGATTCACGCTCGCGCCTCTCTACTGCTTCACGCTCGCGCCTCTCTACTGTTTCTCGCTATCGCCTCTCTACTGATTCACGCTCGTGCCTCTCTACTGTTTCTCGCTATCGCCTCTCTACTGCTTCACGCTCGCGCCTCTCTACTGCTTCACGCTCGCGCCTCTCTACTGCTTCACGCTCGCGCCTCTCTACTGCTTCACGCTCGCGCCTCTCGACTGCTTCACGCTCGTGCCTCTACTGCTTCACGCTCGTGCCTCTCTACTGCTTCACGCTCGCGCCTCTCTACTGCTTCACGCTCGTGCCTCTACTGCTTCACGCTCGTGCCTCTCTACTGATTCACGCTCGTGCCTGTCTTCTACTTCCCGCTCGTGCCTCTCTATTGATTCACGCTCGCGCCTCTCTACTGCTTCACGCTCGCGCCTCTCTACTGATTCACGCTCGTGCCTCTCTACTGTTTCTCGCTATCGCCTCTCTACTGCTTCACGCTCGTGCCTCTCTACTGTTTCTCGCTATCGCCTCTCTACTGCTTCGCGCTCGCGCCTCTCTACTGCTTCACGCTAGTGCCTCTCTACTGCTTCACGCTCGTGCCTCTACTGCTTCACGCTCGCGCCTCTCTACTGCTTCACGCTCGTGCCTCTCTACTGATTCACGCTATCGCCTCTCTACTGCTTCACGCTCGCGCTTCTCTACTGATCCACGCTATCGCCTCTCTACTGCTTCACGCTCGCGCCTCTCTACTGCTTCACGCTCGCGCCTCTCTACTGATTCACGCTCGCGCCTCTCTACTGCTTCACGCTCGTGCCTCTCTACTGTTTCCCCGCTATCGCCTCTCTACTGCTTCACGCTCGTGCCTCTCTACTGATTCACGCTATCGCCCCTCTACTACTTCACGCTCGTGCCTCTCTACTGATTCACGCTCGCGCCTCTCTACTGTTTCCTGCTATCGCCTCTCTACTACTTCACGCGCGTGCCTCTCTACTGATTCACGCTCGCGCCTCTCTACTGCTTCACGCTCGTGCCTCTCTACTGATTCACGCTATCGCCTCTACAGCTTCACGCTCGCGCCTCTCTACTGATCCACGCTATCGCCTTTCTACTGCTTCACCCTCGCGCCTCTCTACTGATTCACGCTCGCGCCTCTCTACTGTTTCACGCTCGTGCCTCTCTACTGTTTCCCCGCTATCGCCTCTCTACTGCTTCACGCTCGTGCCTCTCTACTGATTCACGCTATCGCCTCTCTACTACTTCACGCTCGTGCCTCTCTACTGATTAACGCTCGCGCCTCTCTACTGTTTCCCGCTATCGCCTCTCTACTACTTCACGCGCGTGCCTCTCTACTCATTCACGCCCGCACCTCTCTACTACTTCACGCTCGTGCCTCTCTACTGATTCACGCTATCGCCTCTCTACTGCTTCACGCTCGTGCCTCTCTACTGATTCACGCTATCGCCTCTCTACTACTTCACGCTCGTGTCTCTCTACTGATTCACGCTCGCGCCTCTCTACTGTTTCCCGCTATCGCCTCTCTACTACTTCACGCGCGTACCTCTCTACTGATTCACGCTCGCGCATCTCTACTGCTTCACGCTCGTGCCTCTCTACTGATTCACGCTATCGCCTCTCTACTGCTTCACGCTCGCGCCTCTCTACTGCTTCACGCTCGTGCCTCTCTACTGCTTCACGCTCGTGCCTCTCTACGGATTCACGCTCGTGCCTGTCTACTACTTCCTGCTCGTGCCTCTCTACTGATTCACGCTCGCGCCTCTCTACTGATTCACGCTCGCGCCTCTCTACTGATTCACGCTCGCGCCTCTCTACTGTTTCTCGCTATCGCCTCTCTACTGCTTCACGCTCGTGCCTCTCTACTGTTTCTCGCTATCACCTCTCTACTGCTTCACGCTCGCGCCTCTCTACTGCTTCACGCTCGCGCCTCTCGACTGATTCACGCTATCGCCTCTCTACTGCTTCACGCTCGCGCCTCTCTAGTGTTTCTCGCTATCGCCTCTACTGCTTCACGCTCGCGCCCCTCTACTGCTTCACGCTCGTGCCTCTCTACTGCTTCACGCTCGTGCCTCTCTACTGATTCACGCTCGTGCCTGTCTACTACTTCCCGCTCGTGCCTCTCTACTGCTTCACGCTCGCGCCTCTCTACTGCTTCACGCTCGCGCCTCTCTACTGATTCACGCTCGCGCCTCTCTACTGCTTCACGCTCGTGCCTCTCTACTGTTTCCCCGCTATCGCCTCTCTACTGCTTCACGCTCGTGCCTCTACTGATTCACGCTATCGCCTCTCTACTACTTCACGCTCGTGCCTCTCTACTGATTCACGCTCGCGCCTCTCTACGGTTTCCCGCTATCGCCTCTCTATTACTTCACGCGCGTGCCTCTCTACTCATGCACGCTCGCGCCTCTCTACTACTTCACGCTCGTGTCTCTCTACTGTTTCCCGCTATCGCCTCTCTACTACTTCACGCGCGTGCCCCTCTACTGATTCACGCTCGCGCATCTCTACTGCTTCACGCTCGTGCCTCTCTACTGATTCACGCTATCGCCTCTCTACTGCTTCACGCTCGCGCCTCTCTACTGCTTCACGCTCGTGCCTCTACTGCTTCACGCTCGTGCATCTCTACTGATTCACGCTCGTGCCTGTCTACTACTTCCCGCTCGTGCCTCTCTACTGATTCACGCTCGCGCCTCTCTACTGTTTCTCGCTATCGCCTCTCTACTGCTTCACGCTCGTGCCTCTCTACTGTTTCTCGCTATCACCTCTCTACTGCTTCACGCTCGCGCCTCTCTACTGCTTCACGCTCGCGCCTCTCGACTGATTCACGCTATCGCCTCTCTACTGCTTCACGCTCGCGCCTCTCTACTGTTTCTCGCTATCGCCTATCTACTGCTTCACGCTCGCGCCTCTCTACTGCTTCACGCTCGCGCCTCTCTACTGCTTCACGCTCGTGCCTCTCTACTGATTCACGCTCGTGCCTTTCTACTACTTCCCGCTCGTGCCTCTCTACTGATTCACGCTCGCGCCTCTCTACTGCTTCACGCTCGCGCCTCTCTACTGATTCACGCTCGCGCCTGTGTACTCTTTCTCGCTATCGCCTCTCTACTGCTTCACGCTCGTGCCTCTCTACTGTTTCTCGCTATCGCCTCTCTACTGCTTCGCGCTCGCGCCTCTCTACTGCTTCACGCTAGTGCCTCTACTGCT
This sequence comes from Dermacentor variabilis, assembly GCF_050947875.1. Classification (NCBI taxonomy): domain Eukaryota; kingdom Metazoa; phylum Arthropoda; class Arachnida; order Ixodida; family Ixodidae; genus Dermacentor; species Dermacentor variabilis. The sequence goes on from NW_027460824.1 coordinate 60,280, forward strand.
TCACGCTCGCGCCTCTCTACTGCTTCACGCTCGTGCCTCTACTGCTTCACGCTCGCGCCTCTCTACTGCTTCACGCTCGTGCCTCTCGACTGATTCAAGTCGCGCCTCTCTACTGCTTCACCCTCGCGCCTCTCTACTGATTCACGCTCGCGCCTCTCTACTGCTTCACGCTCGTGCCTCTCTACTGATTCACGCTATCGGCTCTCTACTACTTCACGCTCGTGCCTCTCTACTGATTCACGCTCGCGCCTCTCTACTGTTTCCCGCTATCGCCTCTCTACTACTTCACGCGCGTGCCTCTCTACTGATTCACGCTCGCACCTCTCTACTGATTCACGCTCGCGCCTCTCTACTGCTTCACGCTCGTGCCTCTCTACTGTTTCCCCGCTATCGCCTCTCTACTGCTTCACGCTCGTGCCTCTCTACTGATTCACGATATCGGCTCTCTACTACTTCACGCTCGTGCCTCTCTACTGATTCACGCTCGCGCCTCTCTACTGTTTCCCACTATCGCCTCTCTACTACTTCACGCGCGTGCCTCTCTACTGATTCACGCTCGCGCCTCTCTACTGCTTCACGCTCGCGCCTCTCTACTGTTTCTCGCTATCGCCTCTCTACTGATTCACGCTCGTGCCTCTCTACTGTTTCTCGCTATCGCCTCTCTACTGCTTCACGCTCGCGCCTCTCTACTGCTTCACGCTCGTGCCTCTACTGCTTCACGCTCGTGCCTCTCTACTGCTTCACGCTCGCGCCTCTCTACTGCTTCACGCTCGCGCCTCTCTACTGCTTCACGCTCGCGCCTCTCGACTGCTTCACGCTCGTGCCTCTACTGCTTCACGCTCGTGCCTCTCTACTGCTTCACGCTCGCGCCTCTCTACTGCTTCACGCTCGTGCCTCTACTGCTTCACGCTCGTGCCTCTCTACTGATTCACGCTCGTGCCTGTCTTCTACTTCCCGCTCGTGCCTCTCTATTGATTCACGCTCGCGCCTCTCTACTGCTTCACGCTCGCGCCTCTCTACTGATTCACGCTCGTGCCTCTGTACTGTTTCTCGCTATCGCCTCTCTACTGCTTCACGCTCGTGCCTCTCTACTGTTTCTCGCTATCGCCTCTCTACTGCTTCGCGCTCGCGCCTCTCTACTGCTTCACGCTAGTGCCTCTCTACTGCTTCACGCTCGTGCCTCTACTGCTTCACGCTCGCGCCTCTCTACTGCCTCACGCTCGTGCCTCTCTACTGATTCACGCTATCGCCTCTCTACTGCTTCACGCTCGCGCTTCTCTACTGATCCACGCTATCGCCTCTCTACTGCTTCACGCTCGCGCCTCTCTACTGCTTCACGCTCGCGCCTCTCTACTGATTCACGCTCGCGCCTCTCTACTGCTTCACGCTCGTGCCTCTCTACTGTTTCCCCGCTATCGCCTCTCTACTGCTTCACGCTCGTGCCTCTCTACTGATTCACGCTATCGCCCCTCTACTACTTCACGCTCGTGCCTCTCTACTGATTCACGCTCGCGCCTCTCTACTGTTTCCTGCTATCGCCTCTCTACTACTTCACGCGCGTGCCTCTCTACTGATTCACGCTCGCGCCTCTCTACTGCTTCACGCTCGTGCCTCTCTACTGATTCACGCTATCGCCTCTACAGCTTCACGCTCGCGCCTCTCTACTGATCCACGCTATCGCCTTTCTACTGCTTCACCCTCGCGCCTCTCTACTGATTCACGCTCGCGCCTCTCTACTGTTTCACGCTCGTGCCTCTCTACTGTTTCCCCGCTATCGCCTCTCTACTGCTTCACGCTCGTGCCTCTCTACTGATTCACGCTATCGCCTCTCTACTACTTCACGCTCGTGCCTCTCCACTGATTAACGCTCGCGCCTCTCTACTGTTTCCCGCTATCGCCTCTCTACTACTTCACGCGCGTGCCTCTCTACTCATTCACGCCCGCACCTCTCTACTACTTCACGCTCGTGCCTCTCTACTGATTCACGCTATCGCCTCTCTACTGCTTCACGCTCGTGCCTCTCTACTGATTCACGCTATCGCCTCTCTACTACTTCACGCTCGTGTCTCTCTACTGATTCACGCTCGCGCCTCTCTACTGTTTCCCGCTATCGCCTCTCTACTACTTCACGCGCGTACCTCTCTACTGATTCACGCTCGCGCATCTCTACTGCTTCACGCTCGTGCCTCTCTACTGATTCACGCTATCGCCTCTCTACTGCTTCACGCTCGCGCCTCTCTACTGCTTCACGCTCGTGCCTCTCTACTGCTTCACGCTCGTGCCTCTCTACGGATTCACGCTCGTGCCTGTCTACTACTTCCTGCTCGTGCCTCTCTACTGATTCACGCTCGCGCCTCTCTACTGATTCACGCTCGCGCCTCTCTACTGATTCACGCTCGCGCCTCTCTACTGTTTCTCGCTATCGCCTCTCTACTGCTTCACGCTCGTGCCTCTCTACTGTTTCTCGCTATCACCTCTCTACTGCTTCACGCTCGCGCCTCTCTACTGCTTCACGCTCGCGCCTCTCGACTGATTCACGCTATCGCCTCTCTACTGCTTCACGCTCGCGCCTCTCTAGTGTTTCTCGCTATCGCCTCTACTGCTTCACGCTCGCGCCCCTCTACTGCTTCACGCTCGTGCCTCTCTACTGCTTCACGCTCGTGCCTCTCTACTGATTCACGCTCGTGCCTGTCTACTACTTCCCGCTCGTGCCTCTCTACTGCTTCACGCTCGCGCCTCTCTACTGCTTCACGCTCGCGCCTCTCTACTGATTCACGCTCGCGCCTCTGTACTGTTTCTCGCTATCGCCTCTCTACTGCTTCACGCTCGTGCCTCTCTACTGTTTCTCGCTATCGCCTCTCTACTGCTTCGCGCTCGCGCCTCTCTACTGCTTCGCGCTCGTGCCTCTACTGCTTCACGCTCGCGCCGCTCTACTGATTCACGCTCGCGCCTCTCTACTGTTTCTCGCTATCGCCTCTCTACTGCTTCACGCTCACGCCTCTCTACTGCTTCACGCTCGCGCCTCTCGACTGATTCACGCTATCGCCTGTCTACTCCTTCACGCTCGCGCCTCTCTACTGCTTCACGCTCGTGCCTCTGTACTGCTTCACGCTCGCGCCTCTGTACTGATTCACGCTCGTGCCTGTCTTCTACTTCCCGCTCGTGCCTCTCTACTGAATCACGCTCGCGCCTCTCTACTGCTTCACGCTCACGCCTCTCTACTGATTCACGCTCGCGCCTCTGTACTGTTTCTCGCTATCGCCTCTCTACTGCTTCACGCTCGTGCCTCTCTACTCTTTCTCGCTATCGCCTCTCTACTGCTTCGGGCTCGCGCCTCTCTACTGTTTCCCCGCTATCGCCTCTCTACTGCTTCACGCTCGTGCCTCTCTACTGATTAGTGCTATCGCCTCTCTACTACTTCACGCTCGTGCCTCTCTACTGATTCACGCTCGCGCCTCTCTACTGTTTCCCGCTATCGCCTCTCTACTACTTCACGCGCGTGCCTCTCTACTGATTCACGCTCGCGCCTCTCTACTGCTTCACGCTCGTGCCTCTCTACTGATTCATGCTATTGCCTCTCTACTACTTCACGCTCGTGCCTCTCTACTGATTCACGCTCGCGCCTCTCTACTGTTTCCCGCTATCGCCTCTCTACTACTTCACGCGCGTGCCTCTCTACTCATTCACGCCCGCACCTCTCTACTACTTCACGCTCGTGCCTCTCTACTGATTCACGCTATCGCCTCTCTACTGCTTCACGCTCGTGCCTCTCTACTGATTCACGCTATCGCCTCTCTACTACTTCACGCTCGTGTCTCTCTACTGATTCACGCTCGCGCCTCTCTACTGTTTCCCGCTATCGCCTCTCTACTACTTCACGCGCGTGCCTCTCTACTCATTCACGCCCGCACCTCTCTACTACTTCACCCTCGCGCCTCTCTACTGCTTCACGCTCGTGCCTCTCTACTGATTCACGATATCGGCTCTCTACTACTTCACGCTCGTGCCTCTCTACTGATTCACGCTCGCGCCTCTCTACTGTTTCCCACTATCGCCTCTCTACTACTTCACGCGCGTGCCTCTCTACTGATTCACGCTCGCGCCTCTCTACTGCTTCACGCTCGCGCCTCTCTACTGTTTCTCGCTATCGCCTCTCTACTGATTCACGCTCGTGCCTCTCTACTGTTTCTCGCTATCGCCTCTCTACTGCTTCACGCTCGCGCCTCTCTACTGCTTCACGCTCGTGCCTCTACTGCTTCACGCTCGTGCCTCTCTACTGCTTCACGCTCGCGCCTCTCTACTGCTTCACGCTCGCGCCTCTCTACTGCTTCACGCTCGCGCCTCTCGACTGCTTCACGCTCGTGCCTCTACTGCTTCACGCTCGTGCCTCTCTACTGCTTCACGCTCGCGCCTCTCTACTGCTTCACGCTCGTGCCTCTACTGCTTCACGCTCGTGCCTCTCTACTGATTCACGCTCGTGCCTGTCTTCTACTTCCCGCTCGTGCCTCTCTATTGATTCACGCTCGCGCCTCTCTACTGCTTCACGCTCGCGCCTCTCTACTGATTCACGCTCGTGCCTCTGTACTGTTTCTCGCTATCGCCTCTCTACTGCTTCACGCTCGTGCCAATCTACTGTTTCTCGCTATCGCCTCTCTACTGCTTCGCGCTCGCGCCTCTCTACTGCTTCACGCTAGTGCCTCTCTACTGCTTCACGCTCGTGCCTCTACTGCTTCACGCTCGCGCCTCTCTACTGCCTCACGCTCGTGCCTCTCTACTGATTCACGCTATCGCCTCTCTACTGCTTCACGCTCGCGCTTCTCTACTGATCCACGCTATCGCCTCTCTACTGCTTCACGCTCGCGCCTCTCTACTGCTTCACGCTCGCGCCTCTCTACTGATTCACGCTCGCGCCTCTCTACTGCTTCACGCTCGTGCCTCTCTACTGTTTCCCCGCTATCGCCTCTCTACTGCTTCACGCTCGTGCCTCTCTACTGATTCACGCTATCGCCCCTCTACTACTTCACGCTCGTGCCTCTCTACTGATTCACGCTCGCGCCTCTCTACTGTTTCCTGCTATCGCCTCTCTACTACTTCACGCGCGTGCCTCTCTACTGATTCACGCTCGCGCCTCTCTACTGCTTCACGCTCGTGCCTCTCTACTGATTCACGCTATCGCCTCTACAGCTTCACGCTCGCGCCTCTCTACTGATCCACGCTATCGCCTTTCTACTGCTTCACCCTCGCGCCTCTCTACTGATTCACGCTCGCGCCTCTCTACTGTTTCACGCTCGTGCCTCTCTACTGTTTCCCCGCTATCGCCTCTCTACTGCTTCACGCTCGTGCCTCTCTACTGATTCACGCTATCGCCTCTCTACTACTTCACGCTCGTGCCTCTCCACTGATTAACGCTCGCGCCTCTCTACTGTTTCCCGCTATCGCCTCTCTACTACTTCACGCGCGTGCCTCTCTACTCATTCACGCCCGCACCTCTCTACTACTTCACGCTCGTGCCTCTCTACTGATTCACGCTATCGCCTCTCTACTGCTTCACGCTCGTGCCTCTCTACTGATTCACGCTATCGCCTCTCTGCTACTTCACGCTCGTGTCTCTCTACTGATTCACGCTCGCGCCTCTCTACTGTTTCCCGCTATCGCCTCTCTACTACTTCACGCGCGTACCTCTCTACTGATTCACGCTCGCGCATCTCTACTGCTTCACGCTCGTGCCTCTCTACTGATTCACGCTATCGCCTCTCTACTGATTCACGCTCGCGCCTCTCTACTGCTTCACGCTCGTGCCTCTCTACTGATTCACGCTATCGCCTCTACAGCTTCACGCTCGCGCCTCTCTACTGATCCACGCTATCGCCTTTCTACTGCTTCACCCTCGCGCCTCTCTACTGATTCACGCTCGCGCCTCTCTACTGTTTCACGCTCGTGCCTCTCTACTGTTTCCCCGCTATCGCCTCTCTACTGCTTCACGCTCGTGCCTCTCTACTGATTCACGCTATCGCCTCTCTACTACTTCACGCTCGTGCCTCTCCACTGATTAACGCTCGCGCCTCTCTACTGTTTCCCGCTATCGCCTCTCTACTACTTCACGCGCGTGCCTCTCTACTCATTCACGCCCGCACCTCTCTACTACTTCACGCTCGTGCCTCTCTACTGATTCACGCTATCGCCTCTCTACTGCTTCACGCTCGTGCCTCTCTACTGATTCACGCTATCGCCTCTCTACTACTTCACGCTCGTGTCTCTCTACTGATTCACGCTCGCGCCTCTCTACTGTTTCCCGCTATCGCCTCTCTACTACTTCACGCGCGTACCTCTCTACTGATTCACGCTCGCGCATCTCTACTGCTTCACGCTCGTGCCTCTCTACTGATTCACGCTATCGCCTCTCTACTGCTTCACGCTCGCGCCTCTCTACTGCTTCACGCTCGTGCCTCTCTACTGCTTCACGCTCGTGCCTCTCTACGGATTCACGCTCGTGCCTGTCTACTACTTCCTGCTCGTGCCTCTCTACTGATTCACGCTCGCGCCTCTCTACTGATTCACGCTCGCGCCTCTCTACTGATTCACGCTCGCGCCTCTCTACTGTTTCTCGCTATCGCCTCTCTACTGCTTCACGCTCGTGCCTCTCTACTGTTTCTCGCTATCACCTCTCTACTGCTTCACGCTCGCGCCTCTCTACTGCTTCACGCTCGCGCCTCTCGACTGATTCACGCTATCGCCTCTCTACTGCTTCACGCTCGCGCCTCTCTAGTGTTTCTCGCTATCGCCTCTACTGCTTCACGCTCGCGCCCCTCTACTGCTTCACGCTCGTGCCTCTCTACTGCTTCACGCTCGTGCCTCTCTACTGATTCACGCTCGTGCCTGTCTACTACTTCCCGCTCGTGCCTCTCTACTGCTTCACGCTCGCGCCTCTCTACTGCTTCACGCTCGCGCCTCTCTACTGATTCACGCTCGCGCCTCTGTACTGTTTCTCGCTATCGCCTCTCTACTGCTTCACGCTCGTGCCTCTCTACTGTTTCTCGCTATCGCCTCTCTACTGCTTCGCGCTCGCGCCTCTCTACTGCTTCGCGCTCGTGCCTCTACTGCTTCACGCTCGCGCCGCTCTACTGATTCACGCTCGCGCCTCTCTACTGTTTCTCGCTATCGCCTCTCTACTGCTTCACGCTCACGCCTCTCTACTGCTTCACGCTCGCGCCTCTCGACTGATTCACGCTATCGCCTGTCTACTCCTTCACGCTCGCGCCTCTCTACTGCTTCACGCTCGTGCCTCTGTACTGCTTCACGCTCGCGCCTCTGTACTGATTCACGCTCGTGCCTGTCTTCTACTTCCCGCTCGTGCCTCTCTACTGAATCACGCTCGCGCCTCTCTACTGCTTCACGCTCGCGCCTCTCTACTGATTCACGCTCGCGCCTCTGTACTGTTTCTCGCTATCGCCTCTCTACTGCTTCACGCTCGTGCCTCTCTACTCTTTCTCGCTATCGCCTCTCTACTGATTCACGCTCGCGCCTCTCTACTGTTTCCCGCTATCGCCTCTCTACTACTTCACGCGCGTGCCTCTCTACTGATTCACGCTCGCGCCTCTCTACTGCTTCACGCTCGTGCCTCTCTACTGATTCATGCTAGTGCCTCTCTACTACTTCACGCTCGTGCCTCTCTACTGATTCACGCTCGCGCCTCTCTACTGTTTCCCGCTATCGCCTCTCTACTACTTCACGCGCGTGCCTCTCTACTCATTCACGCCCGCACCTCTCTACTACTTCACGCTCATGCCTCTCTACTGATTCACGCTATCGCCTCTCTACTGCTTCACGCTCGTGCCTCTCTACTGATTCACGCTATCGCCTCTCTACTACTTCACGCTCGTGTCTCTCTACTGATTCACGCTCGCGCCTCTCTACTGTTTCCCGCTATCGCCTCTCTACTACTTCACGCGCGTGCCTCTCTACTCATTCACGCCCGCACCTCTCTACTACTTCACCCTCGCGCCTCTCTACTGCTTCACGCTCGTGCCTCTCTACTGATTCACGATATCGGCTCTCTACTACTTCACGCTCGTGCCTCTCTACTGATTCACGCTCGCGCCTCTCTACTGTTTCCCACTATCGCCTCTCTACTACTTCACGCGCGTGCCTCTCTACTGATTCACGCTCGCGCCTCTCTACTGCTTCACGCTCGCGCCTCTCTACTGTTTCTCGCTATCGCCTCTCTACTGATTCACGCTCGTGCCTCTCTACTGTTTCTCGCTATCGCCTCTCTACTGCTTCACGCTCGCGCCTCTCTACTGCTTCACGCTCGTGCCTCTACTGCTTCACGCTCGTGCCTCTCTACTGCTTCACGCTCGCGCCTCTCTACTGCTTCACGCTCGCGCCTCTCTACTGCTTCACGCTCGCGCCTCTCGACTGCTTCACGCTCGTGCCTCTATTGCTTCACGCTCGTGCCTCTCTACTGCTTCACGCTCGCGCCTCTCTACTGCTTCACGCTCGTGCCTCTACTGCTTCACGCTCGTGCCTCTCTACTGATTCACGCTCGTGCCTGTCTTCTACTTCCCGCTCGTGCCTCTCTATTGATTCACGCTCGCGCCTCTCTACTGCTTCACGCTCGCGCCTCTCTACTGATTCACGCTCGTGCCTCTGTACTGTTTCTCGCTATCGCCTCTCTACTGCTTCACGCTCGTGCCTCTCTACTGTTTCTCGCTATCGCATCTCTACTGCTTCGCGCTCGCGCCTCTCTACTGCTTCACGCTAGTGCCTCTCTACTGCTTCACGCTCGTGCCTCTACTGCTTCACGCTCGCGCCTCTCTACTGCCTCACGCTCGTGCCTCTCTACTGATTCACGCTATCGCCTCTCTACTGCTTCACGCTCGCGCTTCTCTACTGATCCACGCTATCGCCTCTCTACTGCTTCACGCTCGCGCCTCTCTACTGCTTCACGCTCGCGCCTCTCTACTGATTCACGCTCGCGCCTCTCTACTGCTTCACGCTCGTGCCTCTCTACTGTTTCCCCGCTATCGCCTCTCTACTGCTTCACGCTCGTGCCTCTCTACTGATTCACGCTATCGCCCCTCTACTACTTCACGCTCGTGCCTCTCTACTGATTCACGCTCGCGCCTCTCTACTGTTTCCTGCTATCGCCTCTCTACTACTTCACGCGCGTGCCTCTCTACTGATTCACGCTCGCGCCTCTCTACTGCTTCACGCTCGTGCCTCTCTACTGATTCACGCTATCGCCTCTACAGCTTCACGCTCGCGCCTCTCTACTGATCCACGCTATCGCCTTTCTACTGCTTCACCCTCGCGCCTCTCTACTGATTCACGCTCGCGCCTCTCTACTGTTTCACGCTCGTGCCTCTCTACTGTTTCCCCGCTATCGCCTCTCTACTGCTTCACGCTCGTGCCTCTCTACTGATTCACGCTATCGCCTCTCTACTACTTCACGCTCGTGCCTCTCCACTGATTAACGCTCGCGCCTCTCTACTGTTTCCCGCTATCGCCTCTCTACTACTTCACGCGCGTGCCTCTCTACTCATTCACGCCCGCACCTCTCTACTACTTCACGCTCGTGCCTCTCTACTGATTCACGCTATCGCCTCTCTACTGCTTCACGCTCGTGCCTCTCTACTGATTCACGCTATCGCCTCTCTACTACTTCACGCTCGTGTCTCTCTACTGATTCACGCTCGCGCCTCTCTACTGTTTCTCGCTATCGCCTCTCTACTGCTTCACGCTCACGCCTCTCTACTGCTTCACGCTCGCGCCTCTCGACTGATTCACGCTATCGCCTGTCTACTCCTTCACGCTCGCGCCTCTCTACTGCTTCACGCTCGTGCCTCTGTACTGCTTCACGCTCGCGCCTCTGTACTGATTCACGCTCGTGCCTGTCTTCTACTTCCCGCTCGTGCCTCTCTACTGAATCACGCTCGCGCCTCTCTACTGCTTCACGCTCGCGCCTCTCTACTGATTCACGCTCGCGCCTCTGTACTGTTTCTCGCTATCGCCTCTCTACTGCTTCACGCTCGTGCCTCTCTACTCTTTCTCGCTATCGCCTCTCTACTGCTTCGGGCTCGCGCCTCTCTACTGTTTCCCCGCTATCGCCTCTCTACTGCTTCACGCTCGTGCCTCTCTACTGATTAGTGCTATCGCCTCTCTACTACTTCACGCTCGTGCCTCTCTACTGATTCACGCTCGCGCCTCTCTACTGTTTCCCGCTATCGCCTCTCTACTACTTCACGCGCGTGCCTCTCTACTGATTCACGCTCGCGCCTCTCTACTGCTTCACGCTCGTGCCTCTCTACTGATTCATGCTATTGCCTCTCTACTACTTCACGCTCGTGCCTCTCTACTGATTCACGCTCGCGCCTCTCTACTGTTTCCCGCTATCGCCTCTCTACTACTTCACGCGCGTGCCTCTCTACTCATTCACGCCCGCACCTCTCTACTACTTCACGCTCGTGCCTCTCTACTGATTCACGCTATCGCCTCTCTACTGCTTCACGCTCGTGCCTCTCTACTGATTCACGCTATCGCCTCTCTACTACTTCACGCTCGTGTCTCTCTACTGATTCACGCTCGCGCCTCTCTACTGTTTCCCGCTATCGCCTCTCTACTACTTCACGCGCGTGCCTCTCTACTCATTCACGCCCGCACCTCTCTACTACTTCACCCTCGCGCCTCTCTACTGCTTCACGCTCGTGCCTCTCTACTGATTCACGATATCGGCTCTCTACTACTTCACGCTCGTGCCTCTCTACTGATTCACGCTCGCGCCTCTCTACTGTTTCCCACTATCGCCTCTCTACTACTTCACGCGCGTGCCTCTCTACTGATTCACGCTCGCGCCTCTCTACTGCTTCACGCTCGCGCCTCTCTACTGTTTCTCGCTATCGCCTCTCTACTGATTCACGCTCGTGCCTCTCTACTGTTTCTCGCTATCGCCTCTCTACTGCTTCACGCTCGCGCCTCTCTACTGCTTCACGCTCGTGCCTCTACTGCTTCACGCTCGTGCCTCTCTACTGCTTCACGCTCGCGCCTCTCTACTGCTTCACGCTCGCGCCTCTCTACTGCTTCACGCTCGCGCCTCTCGACTGCTTCACGCTCGTGCCTCTACTGCTTCACGCTCGTGCCTCTCTACTGCTTCACGCTCGCGCCTCTCTACTGCTTCACGCTCGTGCCTCTACTGCTTCACGCTCGTGCCTCTCTACTGATTCACGCTCGTGCCTGTCTTCTACTTCCCGCTCGTGCCTCTCTATTGATTCACGCTCGCGCCTCTCTACTGCTTCACGCTCGCGCCTCTCTACTGATTCACGCTCGTGCCTCTGTACTGTTTCTCGCTATCGCCTCTCTACTGCTTCACGCTCGTGCCAATCTACTGTTTCTCGCTATCGCCTCTCTACTGCTTCGCGCTCGCGCCTCTCTACTGCTTCACGCTAGTGCCTCTCTACTGCTTCACGCTCGTGCCTCTACTGCTTCACGCTCGCGCCTCTCTACTGCCTCACGCTCGTGCCTCTCTACTGATTCACGCTATCGCCTCTCTACTGCTTCACGCTCGCGCTTCTATACTGATCCACGCTATCGCCTCTCTACTGCTTCACGCTCGCGCCTCTCTACTGCTTCACGCTCGCGCCTCTCTACTGATTCACGCTCGCGCCTCTCTACTGCTTCACGCTCGTGCCTCTCTACTGTTTCCCCGCTATCGCCTCTCTACTGCTTCACGCTCGTGCCTCTCTACTGATTCACGCTATCGCCCCTCTACTACTTCACGCTCGTGCCTCTCTACTGATTCACGCTCGCGCCTCTCTACTGTTTCCTGCTATCGCCTCTCTACTACTTCACGCGCGTGCCTCTCTACTGATTCACGCTCGCGCCTCTCTACTGCTTCACGCTCGTGCCTCTCTACTGATTCACGCTATCGCCTCTACAGCTTCACGCTCGCGCCTCTCTACTGATCCACGCTATCGCCTTTCTACTGCTTCACCCTCGCGCCTCTCTACTGATTCACGCTCGCGCCTCTCTACTGTTTCACGCTCGTGCCTCTCTACTGTTTCCCCGCTATCGCCTCTCTACTGCTTCACGCTCGTGCCTCTCTACTGATTCACGCTATCGCCTCTCTACTACTTCACGCTCGTGCCTCTCCACTGATTAACGCTCGCGCCTCTCTACTGTTTCCCGCTATCGCCTCTCTACTACTTCACGCGCGTGCCTCTCTACTCATTCACGCCCGCACCTCTCTACTACTTCACGCTCGTGCCTCTCTACTGATTCACGCTATCGCCTCTCTACTGCTTCACGCTCGTGCCTCTCTACTGATTCACGCTATCGCCTCTCTGCTACTTCACGCTCGTGTCTCTCTACTGATTCACGCTCGCGCCTCTCTACTGTTTCCCGCTATCGCCTCTCTACTACTTCACGCGCGTACCTCTCTACTGATTCACGCTCGCGCATCTCTACTGCTTCACGCTCGTGCCTCTCTACTGATTCACGCTATCGCCTCTCTACTGATTCACGCTCGCGCCTCTCTACTGCTTCACGCTCGTGCCTCTCTACTGATTCACGCTATCGCCTCTACAGCTTCACGCTCGCGCCTCTCTACTGATCCACGCTATCGCCTTTCTACTGCTTCACCCTCGCGCCTCTCTACTGATTCACGCTCGCGCCTCTCTACTGTTTCACGCTCGTGCCTCTCTACTGTTTCCCCGCTATCGCCTCTCTACTGCTTCACGCTCGTGCCTCTCTACTGATTCACGCTATCGCCTCTCTACTACTTCACGCTCGTGCCTCTCCACTGATTAACGCTCGCGCCTCTCTACTGTTTCCCGCTATCGCCTCTCTACTACTTCACGCGCGTGCCTCTCTACTCATTCACGCCCGCACCTCTCTACTACTTCACGCTCGTGCCTCTCTACTGATTCACGCTATCGCCTCTCTACTGCTTCACGCTCGTGCCTCTCTACTGATTCACGCTATCGCCTCTCTACTACTTCACGCTCGTGTCTCTCTACTGATTCACGCTCGCGCCTCTCTACTGTTTCCCGCTATCGCCTCTCTACTACTTCACGCGCGTACCTCTCTACTGATTCACGCTCGCGCATCTCTACTGCTTCACGCTCGTGCCTCTCTACTGATTCACGCTATCGCCTCTCTACTGCTTCACGCTCGCGCCTCTCTACTGCTTCACGCTCGTGCCTCTCTACTGCTTCACGCTCGTGCCTCTCTACGGATTCACGCTCGTGCCTGTCTACTACTTCCTGCTCGTGCCTCTCTACTGATTCACGCTCGCGCCTCTCTACTGATTCACGCTCGCGCCTCTCTACTGATTCACGCTCGCGCCTCTCTACTGTTTCTCGCTATCGCCTCTCTACTGCTTCACGCTCGTGCCTCTCTACTGTTTCTCGCTATCACCTCTCTACTGCTTCACGCTCGCGCCTCTCTACTGCTTCACGCTCGCGCCTCTCGACTGATTCACGCTATCGCCTCTCTACTGCTTCACGCTCGCGCCTCTCTAGTGTTTCTCGCTATCGCCTCTACTGCTTCACGCTCGCGCCCCTCTACTGCTTCACGCTCGTGCCTCTCTACTGCTTCACGCTCGTGCCTCTCTACTGATTCACGCTCGTGCCTGTCTACTACTTCCCGCTCGTGCCTCTCTACTGCTTCACGCTCGCGCCTCTCTACTGCTTCACGCTCGCGCCTCTCTACTGATTCACGCTCGCGCCTCTGTACTGTTTCTCGCTATCGCCTCTCTACTGCTTCACGCTCGTGCCTCTCTACTGTTTCTCGCTATCGCCTCTCTACTGCTTCGCGCTCGCGCCTCTCTACTGCTTCGCGCTCGTGCCTCTACTGCTTCACGCTCGCGCCGCTCTACTGATTCACGCTCGCGCCTCTCTACTGTTTCTCGCTATCGCCTCTCTACTGCTTCACGCTCACGCCTCTCTACTGCTTCACGCTCGCGCCTCTCGACTGATTCACGCTATCGCCTGTCTACTCCTTCACGCTCGCGCCTCTCTACTGCTTCACGCTCGTGCCTCTGTACTGCTTCACGCTCGCGCCTCTGTACTGATTCACGCTCGTGCCTGTCTTCTACTTCCCGCTCGTGCCTCTCTACTGAATCACGCTCGCGCCTCTCTACTGCTTCACGCTCGCGCCTCTCTACTGATTCACGCTCGCGCCTCTGTACTGTTTCTCGCTATCGCCTCTCTACTGCTTCACGCTCGTGCCTCTCTACTCTTTCTCGCTATCGCCTCTCTACTGATTCACGCTCGCGCCTCTCTACTGTTTCCCGCTATCGCCTCTCTACTACTTCACGCGCGTGCCTCTCTACTGATTCACGCTCGCGCCTCTCTACTGCTTCACGCTCGTGCCTCTCTACTGATTCATGCTAGTGCCTCTCTACTACTTCACGCTCGTGCCTCTCTACTGATTCACGCTCGCGCCTCTCTACTGTTTCCCGCTATCGCCTCTCTACTACTTCACGCGCGTGCCTCTCTACTCATTCACGCCCGCACCTCTCTACTACTTCACGCTCATGCCTCTCTACTGATTCACGCTATCGCCTCTCTACTGCTTCACGCTCGTGCCTCTCTACTGATTCACGCTATCGCCTCTCTACTACTTCACGCTCGTGTCTCTCTACTGATTCACGCTCGCGCCTCTCTACTGTTTCCCGCTATCGCCTCTCTACTACTTCACGCGCGTGCCTCTCTACTCATTCACGCCCGCACCTCTCTACTACTTCACCCTCGCGCCTCTCTACTGCTTCACGCTCGTGCCTCTCTACTGATTCACGATATCGGCTCTCTACTACTTCACGCTCGTGCCTCTCTACTGATTCACGCTCGCGCCTCTCTACTGTTTCCCACTATCGCCTCTCTACTACTTCACGCGCGTGCCTCTCTACTGATTCACGCTCGCGCCTCTCTACTGCTTCACGCTCGCGCCTCTCTACTGTTTCTCGCTATCGCCTCTCTACTGATTCACGCTCGTGCCTCTCTACTGTTTCTCGCTATCGCCTCTCTACTGCTTCACGCTCGCGCCTCTCTACTGCTTCACGCTCGTGCCTCTACTGCTTCACGCTCGTGCCTCTCTACTGCTTCACGCTCGCGCCTCTCTACTGCTTCACGCTCGCGCCTCTCTACTGCTTCACGCTCGCGCCTCTCGACTGCTTCACGCTCGTGCCTCTACTGCTTCACGCTCGTGCCTCTCTACTGCTTCACGCTCGCGCCTCTCTACTGCTTCACGCTCGTGCCTCTACTGCTTCACGCTCGTGCCTCTCTACTGATTCACGCTCGTGCCTGTCTTCTACTTCCCGCTCGTGCCTCTCTATTGATTCACGCTCGCGCCTCTCTACTGCTTCACGCTCGCGCCTCTCTACTGATTCACGCTCGTGCCTCTGTACTGTTTCTCGCTATCGCCTCTCTACTGCTTCACGCTCGTGCCTCTCTACTGTTTCTCGCTATCGCATCTCTACTGCTTCGCGCTCGCGCCTCTCTACTGCTTCACGCTAGTGCCTCTCTACTGCTTCACGCTCGTGCCTCTACTGCTTCACGCTCGCGCCTCTCTACTGCCTCACGCTCGTGCCTCTCTACTGATTCACGCTATCGCCTCTCTACTGCTTCACGCTCGCGCTTCTCTACTGATCCACGCTATCGCCTCTCTACTGCTTCACGCTCGCGCCTCTCTACTGCTTCACGCTCGCGCCTCTCTACTGATTCACGCTCGCGCCTCTCTACTGCTTCACGCTCGTGCCTCTCTACTGTTTCCCCGCTATCGCCTCTCTACTGCTTCACGCTCGTGCCTCTCTACTGATTCACGCTATCGCCCCTCTACTACTTCACGCTCGTGCCTCTCTACTGATTCACGCTCGCGCCTCTCTACTGTTTCCTGCTATCGCCTCTCTACTACTTCACGCGCGTGCCTCTCTACTGATTCACGCTCGCGCCTCTCTACTGCTTCACGCTCGTGCCTCTCTACTGATTCACGCTATCGCCTCTACAGCTTCACGCTCGCGCCTCTCTACTGATCCACGCTATCGCCTTTCTACTGCTTCACCCTCGCGCCTCTCTACTGATTCACGCTCGCGCCTCTCTACTGTTTCACGCTCGTGCCTCTCTACTGTTTCCCCGCTATCGCCTCTCTACTGCTTCACGCTCGTGCCTCTCTACTGATTCACGCTATCGCCTCTCTACTACTTCACGCTCGTGCCTCTCCACTGATTAACGCTCGCGCCTCTCTACTGTTTCCCGCTATCGCCTCTCTACTACTTCACGCGCGTGCCTCTCTACTCATTCACGCCCGCACCTCTCTACTACTTCACGCTCGTGCCTCTCTACTGATTCACGCTATCGCCTCTCTACTGCTTCACGCTCGTGCCTCTCTACTGATTCACGCTATCGCCTCTCTACTACTTCACGCTCGTGTCTCTCTACTGATTCACGCTCGCGCCTCTCTACTGTTTCCCGCTATCGCCTCTCTACTACTTCACGCGCGTACCTCTCTACTGATTCACGCTCGCGCATCTCTACTGCTTCACGCTCGTGCCTCTCTACTGATTCACGCTATCGCCTCTCTACTGCTTCACGCTCGCGCCTCTCTACTGCTTCACGCTCGTGCCTCTCTACTGCTTCACGCTCGTGCCTCTCTACGGATTCACGCTCGTGCCTGTCTACTACTTCCTGCTCGTGCCTCTCTACTGATTCACGCTCGCGCCTCTCTACTGATTCACGCTCGCGCCTCTCTACTGATTCACGCTCGCGCCTCTCTACTGTTTCTCGCTATCGCCTCTCTACTGCTTCACGCTCGTGCCTCTCTACTGTTTCTCGCTATCACCTCTCTACTGCTTCACGCTCGCGCCTCTCTACTGCTTCACGCTCGCGCCTCTCGACTGATTCACGCTATCGCCTCTCTACTGCTTCACGCTCGCGCCTCTCTAGTGTTTCTCGCTATCGCCTCTACTGCTTCACGCTCGCGCCTCTCTACTGCTTCACGCTCGCGCCTCTCGACTGATTCACGCTATCGCCTCTCTACTGCTTCACGCTCGCGCCTCTCTAGTGTTTCTCGCTATCGCCTCTACTGCTTCACGCTCGCGCCCCTCTACTGCTTCACGCTCGTGCCTCTCTACTGCTTCACGCTCGTGCCTCTCTACTGATTCACGCTCGTGCCTGTCTACTACTTCCCGCTCGTGCCTCTCTACTGCTTCACGCTCGCGCCTCTCTACTGCTTCACGCTCGCGCCTCTCTACTGATTCACGCTCGCGCCTCTGTACTGTTTCTCGCTATCGCCTCTCTACTGCTTCACGCTCGTGCCTCTCTACTGTTTCTCGCTATCGCCTCTCTACTGCTTCGCGCTCGCGCCTCTCTACTGCTTCGCGCTCGTGCCTCTACTGCTTCACGCTCGCGCCGCTCTACTGATTCACGCTCGCGCCTCTCTACTGTTTCTCGCTATCGCCTCTCTACTGCTTCACGCTCACGCCTCTCTACTGCTTCACGCTCGCGCCTCTCGACTGATTCACGCTATCGCCTGTCTACTCCTTCACGCTCGCGCCTCTCTACTGCTTCACGCTCGTGCCTCTGTACTGCTTCACGCTCGCGCCTCTGTACTGATTCACGCTCGTGCCTGTCTTCTACTTCCCGCTCGTGCCTCTCTACTGAATCACGCTCGCGCCTCTCTACTGCTTCACGCTCGCGCCTCTCTACTGATTCACGCTCGCGCCTCTGTACTGTTTCTCGCTATCGCCTCTCTACTGCTTCACGCTCGTGCCTCTCTACTCTTTCTCGCTATCGCCTCTCTACTGATTCACGCTCGCGCCTCTCTACTGTTTCCCGCTATCGCCTCTCTACTACTTCACGCGCGTGCCTCTCTACTGATTCACGCTCGCGCCTCTCTACTGCTTCACGCTCGTGCCTCTCTACTGATTCATGCTAGTGCCTCTCTACTACTTCACGCTCGTGCCTCTCTACTGATTCACGCTCGCGCCTCTCTACTGTTTCCCGCTATCGCCCTCTACTACTTCACGCGCGTGCCTCTCTACTCATTCACGCCCGCACCTCTCTACTACTTCACGCTCATGCCTCTCTACTGATTCACGCTATCGCCTCTCTACTGCTTCACGCTCGTGCCTCTCTACTGATTCACGCTATCGCCTCTCTACTACTTCACGCTCGTGTCTCTCTACTGATTCACGCTCGCGCCTCTCTACTGTTTCCCGCTATCGCCTCTCTACTACTTCACGCGCGTGCCTCTCTACTGATTCACGCTCGCGCATCTCTACTGCTTCACGCTCGTGCCTCTCTACTGATTCACGCTATCGCCTCTCTACTGCTTCACGCTCGCGCCTCTCTACTGCTTCACGCTCGTGCCTCTCTACTGATTCACGCTCGTTCCTGTCTACTACTTCCCGCTCGTGCCTCTCTACTGATTCACGCTCGCGCCTCTCTACTGTTTCTCGCTATCACCTCTCTACTGCTTCACGCTCGTGCCTCTCTACTGTTTCTCGCTATCACCTCTCTACTGCTTCACGCTCGCGCCTCTCTACTGCTTCACGCTCGCGCCTCTCGACTAATTCACGCTATCGCCTCTCTACTGCTTCACGCCCGCGCCTCTCTACTGTTTCTCGCTATCGCCTATCTACTGCTTCACGCTCGCGCCTCTCTACTGCTTCACGCTCGCGCCTCTCTACTGCTTCACGCTCGCGCCTCTCTTCTGCTTCACGCTCGTGCCTCTCTACTGATTCACGCTCGTGCCTGTCTACTACTTCCCGCTCGTGCCTCTCTACTGATTCACGCTCGCGCCTCTCTACTGCTTCACGCTCGCGCCTCTCTACTGATTCACGCTCGCGCCTGTGTACTCTTTCTCGCTATCGCCTCTCTACTGCTTCACGCTCGTGCCTCTCTACTGTTTCTCGCTATCGCCTCTCTACTGCTTCGCGCTCGCGCCTCTCTACTGCTTCACGCTCGTGCCTCTACTGCTTCACACTAGCGCCTCTCTACTGCTTCACGCTCGTGCCTCTACTGCTTCACGCTCGCGCCTCTCTACTGCTTCACGCTCGTGCCTCTCTACTGATTCACGCTCGCGCCTCTCTACTGCTTCACGCTCGCGCCTGTCTACTGATCCACGCTCGCGCCTCTCTACTGCTTCACGCTCGTGCCTCTCTACTGTTTCCCCGCTATCCCCTCTCTACTGCTTCACGCTCGTGCATCTCTACTGATTCACGCTATCGGCTCTCTACTACTTCACGCTCGTGCCTCTCTACTGATTCACGCTCGCGCCTCTCTACTGTTTCCCGCTATCGCCTCTCTACTACTTCACGCGCGTGCCTCTCTACTGATTCACGCTCGCGCCTCTCTACTGATTCACGCTCGCGCCTCTCTACTGCTTCACGCTCGTGCCTCTCTACTCTTTCCCCGCTATCGCCTCTCTACTGCTTCACGCTCGTGCCTCTCTACTGTTTCTCGCTCGCGCCTCTCTACTGATTCGCGCTCGCGCCTCTCTACTGCTTCACGCTCGTGCCTCTACTGCTTCACGCTCGCGCCTCTCTACTGATTCACGCTCGCGCCTCTCTACTGCTTCACGCTCGCGCCTCTTTACTGATTCACGCTCGCGCCTCTCTACTGCTTCACGCTCGTGCCTCTCTACTGTTTCCCCGCTATCGCCTCTCTACTGCTTCACGCTCGCGCCTCTCTACTGCTTCACGCTCCTGCCTCTCTACTGATTCACGCTATCGCTTCTCTACTGCTTCACGCTCGCGCCTCTCTACTGATCCACGCTATCGCCTCTCTACTGCTTCACGCTCGCGCCTCTCTACTGCTTCACGCTCGTGCCTCTCTACTGTTTCCCGCTATCGCCTCTCTACTGCTTCACGCTCGTGCCTCTCTACTGATTCACGCTATCGCCTCTCTACTGTTTCTCGCTATCGCCTCTGTACTGCTTCACGCTCGTGCCTCTCTACTGTTTCTCGCTATCGCCTCTCTACTGCTTCACGCTCGCGCCTCTCTACTGCTTCACGCTCGTGCCTCTCTACTGCTTCACGGTCGTGCCTCTACTGCTTCACGCTCGCGCCTCTCTACTGCTTCACGCTCGTGCCTCTCTACTGATTCACGCTATCGCCTCTCTACTGCTTCACGCTCGCGCCTCTCTACTGATCCACGCTATCGCCTCTCTACTGCTTCACGCTCGCGCCTCTCTACTGCTTCACGCTCGCGCCTCTCTACTGATTCACGCTCGCGCCTCTCTACTGCTTCACGCTCGTGCCTCTCTACTGTTTCCCCGCTATCGCCTCTCTACTGCTTCACGCTCGTGCCTCTCTACTGATTCACGCTATCGCCTCTCTACTACTTCACGCTCGTGCCTCTCTACTGATTCACGCTCGCGCCTCTCTACGGTTTCCCGCTATCGCCTCTCTATTACTTCACGCGCGTGCCTCTCTACTCATTCACGCTCGCGCCTCTCTACAACTTCACGCTCGTGTCTCTCTACTGTTTCCCGCTATCGCCTCTCTACTACTTCACGCGCGTGCCTCTCTACTGATTCACGCTCGCGCATCTCTACTGTTTCTCGCTATCACCTCTCTACTGCTTCACGCTCGCGCCTCTCTACTGCTTCACGCTCGCGCCTCTCGACTGATTCACGCTATCGCCTCTCTACTGCTTCACGCTCGCGCCTCTCTAGTGTTTCTCGCTATCGCCTCTACTGCTTCACGCTCGCGCCCCTCTACTGCTTCACGCTCGTGCCTCTCTACTGCTTCACGCTCGTGCCTCTCTACTGATTCACGCTCGTGCCTGTCTACTACTTCCCGCTCGTGCCTCTCTACTGCATCACGCTCGCGCCTCTCTACTGCTTCACGCTCGCGCCTCTCTACTGATTCACGCTCGCGCCTCTCTACTGCTTCACGCTCGCGCCTCTCTACTGCTTCACGCTCGTGCCTCTCTACTGTTTCCCGCTATCGCCTCTCTACTGCTTCACGCTCGTGCCTCTCTACTGATTCACGCTATCGCCTCTCTACTGTTTCTCGCTATCGCCTCTGTACTGCTTCACGCTCGTGCCTCTCTACTGTTTCTCGCTATCGCCTCTCTACTGCTTCACGCTCGCGCCTCTCTACTGCTTCACGCTCGTGCCTCTCTACTGCTTCACGGTCGTGCCTCTACTGCTTCACGCTCGCGCCTCTCTACTGCTTCGCGCTCGTGCCTCTCTACTGATTCACGCTATCGCCTCTCTACTGCTTCACGCTCGCGCCTCTCTACTGATCCACGCTATCGCCTCTCTACTGCTTCACGCTCGCGCCTCTACTGCTTCACGCTCGCGCCTCTCTACTGATTCACGCTCGCGCCTCTCTACTGCTTCACGCTCGTGCCTCTCTACTGTTTCCCCGCTATCGCCTCTCTACTGCTTCACGCTCGTGCCTCTCTACTGATTCACGCTATCGCCTCTCTACTACTTCACGCTCGTGCCTCTCTACTGATTCATGCTCGCGCCTCTCTACGGTTTCCCGCTATCGCCTCTCTATTACTTCACGCTCGCGCCTCTCTACTGATTCACGCTCGCGCCTCTCTACTGCTTCACGCTCGTGCCTCTCTACTGTTTCCCCGCTATCGCCTCTCTACTGCTTCACGCTCGTGCCTCTCTACTGATTCACGCTATCGCCTTTCTACTACTTCACGCTCGTGCCTCTCTACTGATTCACGCTCGCGCCTCTCTACGGTTTCCCGCTATCGCCTCTCTATTACTTCACCCGCGTGCCTCTCTACTCATTCACGCTCGCGCCTCTCTACTACTTCACGCTCGTGGCTCTCTACTGATTCACGCTATCGCCTCTCTACTGCTTCACGCTCGTGCCTCTCTACTGATTCACGCTATCGCCTCTCTACTTCTTCACGCTCGTGTCTCTCTACTGATTCACGCTCGCGCCTCTCTACTGTTTCCCGCTATCGCCTCTCTACTACTTCACGCGCGTGCCTCTCTACTGATTCACGCTCGCGCATCTCTACTGCTTCACGCTCGTGCCTCTCTACTGATTCACGCTATCGCCTCTCTACTGCTTCACGCTCGCGCCTCTCTACTGCTTCACGCTCGTGCCTCTACTGCTTCACGCTCGTGCCTCTCTACTGATTCACGCTCGTGCCTGTCTACTACTTCCCGCTCGTGCCTCTCTACTGATTCACGCTCGCGCCTCTCTACTGTTTCTCGCTATCGCCTCTCTACTGCTTCACGCTCGTGCCTCTCTACTGTTTCTCGCTATCACCTCTCTACTGCTTCACGCTCGCGCCTCTCTACTGCTTCACGCTCGCGCCTCTCGACTAATTCACGCTATCGCCTCTCTACTGCTTCACGCCCGCGCCTCTCTACTGTTTCTCGCTATCGCCTATCTACTGCTTCACGCTCGCGCCTCTCTACTGCTTCACGCTCGCGCCTCTCTACTGCTTCACGCTCGCGCCTCTCTACTGCTTCACGCTCGTGCCTCTCTACTGATTCACGCTCGTGCCTGTCTACTACTTCCCGCTCGTGCCTCTCTACCGATTCACGCTCGCGCCTCTCTACTGCTTCACGCTCGTGCCTCTCTACTGTTTCCCCGCTATCGCCTCTCTACTGCTTCACGCTCGTGCCTCTCTACTGTTTCTCGCTATCGCCTCTCTGCTGCTTCGCGCTCGCGCCTCTCTACTGCTTCACGCTCGTGCCTCTACTGCTTCACGCTCGCGCCTCTCTACTGATTCACGCTCGCGCCTCTCTACTGATTCACGCTCGCGCCTCTCTACTGCTTCACGCTCGCGCCTCTTTACTGATTCACGCTCGCGCCTCTCTACTGCTTCACGCTCGTGCCTCTCTACTGTTTCCCCGCTATCGCCTCTCTACTGCTTCACGCTCGCGCCTCTCTACTGCTTCACGCTCCTGCCTATCTACTGATTCACGCTATCGCCTCTCTACTGCTTCACGCTCGCGCCTCTCTACTGATCCACGCTATCGCCTCTCTACTGCTTCACGCTCGCGCCTCTCTACTGCTTCACGCTCGCGCCTCTCTACTGCTTCACGCTCGTGCCTCTCTACTGTATCCCGCTATCGCCTCTCTACTGCTTCACGCTCGTGCCTCTCTACTGATTCACGCTATCGCCTCTCTACTGTTTCTCGCTATCGCCTCTGTACTGCTTCACGCTCGTGCCTCTCTACTGTTTCTCGCTATCGCCTCTCTACTGCTTCACGCTCGCGCCTCTCTACTGCTTCACGCTCGTGCCTCTCTACTGCTTCACGGTCGTGCCTCTACTGCTTCACGCTCGCGCCTCTCTACTGCTTCACGCTCGTGCCTCTCTACTGATTCACGCTATCGCCTCTCTACTGCTTCACGCTCGCGCCTCTCTACTGATCCACGCTATCGCCTCTCTACTGCTTCACGCTCGCGCCTCTCTACTGCTTCACGCTCGCGCATCTCTACTGATTCACGCTCGCGCCTCTCTACTGCTTCACGCTCGTGCCTCTCTACTGTTTCCCCGCTATCGCCTCTCTACTGCTTCATGCTCGTGCCTCTCTACTGATTCACGCTATCGCCTCTCTACTACTTCACGCTCGTGCCTCTCTACTGATTCACGCTCGCGCCTCTCTACGGTTTCCCGCTATCGCCTCTCTATTACTTCACGCGCGTGCCTCTCTACTCATTCACGCTCGCGCCTCTCTACTACTTCACGCTCGTGGCTCTCTACTGATTCACGCTATCGCCTCTCTACTACTTCACGCTCGTGTCTCTCTACTGATTCACGCTCGCGCCTCTCTACTGTTTCCCGCTATCGCCTCTCTACTACTTCACGCGCGTGCCTCTCTACTGATTCACGCTCGCGCATCTCTACTGCTTCACGCTCGTGCCTCTCTACTGATTCACGCTATCGCCTCTCTACTGCTCCACGCTCGCGCCTCTCTACTGCTTCACGCTCGTGCCTCTACTGCTTCACGCTCGTGCCTCTCTACTGATTCACGCTCGTGCCTGTCTACTACTTCCCGCTCGTGCCTCTCTACTGATTCACGCTCGCGCCTCTCTACTGTTTCTCGCTATCGCCTCTCTACTGCTTCACGCTCGTGCCTCTCTACTGTTTCTCGCTATCACCTCTCTACTGCTTCACGCTCGCGCCTCTCTACTGCTTCACGCTCGCGCCTCTCGACTGATTCACGCTATCGCCTCTCTACTGCTTCACGCTCGCGCCTCTCTACTGCTTCACGCTCGCGCCTCTCTACTGCTTCACGCTCGCGCCTATCTACTGCTTCACGCTCGCGCCTCTCTACTGCTTCACGCTCGTGCCTCTCTACTGATTCACGCTCGTGCCTGTCTACTACTTCCCGCTCGTGCCTCTCTACTGATTCACGCTCGCGCCTCTCTACTGCTTCACGCTCGCGCCTCTCTACTGATTCACGCTCGCGCCTGTGTACTCTTTCTCGCTATCGCCTCTCTACTGCTTCACGCTCGTGCCTCTCTACTGTTTCTCGCTATCGCCCCTCTACTGCTTCGCGCTCGCGCCTCTCTACTGCTTCACGCTCGTGCCTCTACTGCTTCACGCTAGCGCCTCTCTACTGCTTCACGCTCGTGCCTCTACTACTTCACGCTCGCGCCTCTCTACTGCTTCACGCTCGTGCCTCTCTACTGATTCACGCTCGCGCCTCTCTACTGCTTCACGCTCGCGCCTCTCTACTGATTCACGCTCGCGCCTCTCTACTGCTTCACGCTCGTGCCTCTCTACTGTTTCCCCGCTATCGCCTCTCTACTGCTTCACACTCGTGCATCTCTACTGATTCACGCTATCGGCTCTCTACTACTTCACGCTCGTGCCTCTCTACTGATTCATGCTCGCGCCTCTCTACTGTTTCCAACTATCGCCTCTCTACTACTTCACGCGCGTGCCTCTCTACTGATTCCCGCTCGCGCCTCTCTACTGCTTCACGCTCGTGCCTCTCTACTGTTTCCCCGCTATCGCCTCTCTACTGCTTCACGCTCGTGCCTCTCTACTGTTTCTCGCTATCGCCTCTCTACTGCTTCGCGCTCGCGCCTCTCTACTGCTTCACGCTCGTGCCTCTACTGCTTCACGCTCGCGCCTCTCTACTGATTCACGCTCGCGCCTCTCTACTGCTTCACGCTCGCGCCTCTTTACTGATTCACGCTCGCGCCTCTCTACTGCTTCACGCTCGTGCCTCTCTACTGTTTCCCCGCTATCGCCTCTCTACTGCTTCACGCTCGCGCCTCTCTACTGCTTCACGCTCCTGCCTCTCTACTGATTCACGCTATCGCTTCTCTACTGCTTCACGCTCGCGCCTCTCTACTGATCCACGCTATCGCCTCTCTACTGCTTCACGCTCGCGCCTCTCTACTGCTTCACGCTCACGCCTCTCTACTGCTTCACGCTCGTGCCTCTCTACTGTTTCCCGCTATCGCCTCTCTACTGCTTCACGCTCGTGCCTCTCTACTGATTCACGCTATCGCCTCTCTACTGTTTCTCGCTATCGCCTCTGTACTGCTTCACGCTCGTGCCTCTACTGTTTCTCGCTATCGCCTCTCTACTGCTTCACGCTCGCGCCTCTCTACTGCTTCACGCTCGTGCCTCTCTACTGCTTCACCGTCGTGCCTCTACTGCTTCGCGCTCGCGCCTCTCTACTGCTTCACGCTCGCGCCTCTCTACTGATCCACGCTATCGCCTCTCTACTGCTTCACGCTCGCGCCTCTCTACTGTTTCACGCTCGCGCCTCTCTACTGATTCACGCTCGCGCCTCCCTACTGCTTCACGCTCGTGCCTCTCTACTGTTTCCCCGCTATCGCCTCTCTACTGCTTCACGCTCGTGCCTCTCTACTGATTCACGCTATCGGCTCTCTACTACTTCACGCTCGTGCCTCTCTACTGATTCACGCTCGCGCCTCTCTACTGTTTCCCGCTATCGCCTCTCTACTACTTCACGCGCGTGCCTCTCTCCTGATTCACGCTATCGGCTCTCTACTGATTCACGCTCGCGCCTCTCTACTGCTTCACGCTCGTGCCTCTCTACTCTTTCCCCGCTATCGCCTCTCTACTGCTTCACGCTCGTGCCTCTCTACTGTTTCTCGCTATCGCCTCTCTACTTCTTCGCGCTCGCGCCTCTCTACTGCTTCACGCTCGTGCCTCTACTGCTTCACGCTCGCGCCTCTCTACTGATTCACGCTCGCGCCTCTCTACTGCTTCACGCTCGCGCCTCTTTACTGATTGACGCTCGCGCCTCTCTACTGCTTCACGCTCGTGCCTCTCTACTGTTTCCCCGCTATCGCCTCTCTACTGCTTCACGCTCGCGCCTCTCTACTGCTTCACGCTCGTGCCTCTCTACTGTTTCCCCACTATCGCCTCTCTACTGCTTCACGCTCGTGCCTCTCTACTGTTTCCCCGCTATCGCCTCTCTACTACTTCACGCTCGTGCCTCTCTACTGCTTCACGATCGCGCCTCTCTACTGTTTCCCGCTATCGCCTCTCTACTACTTCACGCGCGTGCCTCTCTACTGATTCACGCTCGCGCCTCTCTACTGATTCACGCTCGCGCCTCTCTACTGCTTCACGCTCGTGCCTCTCTACTGCTTCACGCTCGTGCCTCTCTACTGTTTCCCGCTATCGCCTCTCTACTGCTTCACGCTCGTGCCTCTCTACTGATTCACGCTATCGCCTCTCTACTGTTTCTCGCTATCGCCTCTGTACTGCTTCACGCTCGTGCGTCTCTACTGTTTCCCCGCTATCGCCTCTCTACTGCTTCACGCTCGTGCCTCTACTGATTCACGCTATCGCCTCTCTACTACTTCACGCTCGTGCCTCTCTACTGATTCACGCTCGCGCCTCTCTACGGTTTCCCGCTATCGCCTCTCTATTACTTCACGCGCGTGCCTCTCTACTCATGCACGCTCGCGCCTCTCTACTACTTCACGCTCGTGTCTCTCTACTGTTTCCCGCTATCGCCTCTCTACTACTTCACGCGCGTGCCTCTCTACTGATTCACGCTCGCGCATCTCTACTGCTTCACGCTCGTGCCTCTCTACTGATTCACGCTATCGCCTCTCTACTGCTTCACGCTCGCGCCTCTCTACTGCTTCACGCTCGTGCCTCTACTGCTTCACGCTCGTGCATCTCTACTGATTCACGCTCGTGCCTGTCTGCTACTTCCCGCTCGTGCCTCTCTACTGATTCACGCTCGCGCCTCTCTACTGTTTCTCGCTATCGCCTCTCTACTGCTTCACGCTCGTGCCTCTCTACTGTTTCTCGCTATCACCTCTCTACTGCTTCACGCTCGCGCCTCTCTACTGCTTCACGCTCGCGCCTCTCGACTGATTCACGCTATCGCCTCTCTACTGCTTCACGCTCGCGCCTCTCTACTGTTTCTCGCTATCGCCTATCTACTGCTTCACGCTCGCGCCTCTCTACTGCTTCAAGCTCGCGCCTCTCTACTGCTTCACGTTCGTGCCTCTCTACTGATTCACGCTCGTGCCTTTCTACTACTTCCCGCTCGTGCCTCTCTACTGATTCACGCTCGCGCCTCTCTACTGCTTCACGCTCGCGCCTCTCTACTGATTCACGCTCGCGCCTGTGTACTCTTTCTCGCTATCGCCTCTCTACTGCTTCACGCTCGTGCCTCTCTACTGTTTCTCGCTATCGCCTCTCTACTGCTTCGCGCTCGCGCCTCTCTACTGCTTCACGCAAGTGCCTCTACTGCTTCACGCTCGCGCCTCTCTACTGCTTCACGCTCGTGCCTCTACTGCTTCACGCTCGCGCCTCTCTACTGCTTCACGCTCGTGCCTCTCGACTGATTCAAGTCGCGCCTCTCTACTGCTTCACCCTCGCGCCTCTCTACTGATTCACGCTCGCGCCTCTCTACTGCTTCACGCTCGTGCCTCTCTACTGATTCACGCTATCGGCTCTCTACTACTTCACGCTCGTGCCTCTCTACTGATTCACGCTCGCGCCTCTCTACTGTTTCCCGCTATCGCCTCTCTACTACTTCACGCGCGTGCCTCTCTACTGATTCACACTCGCACCTCTCTACTGATTCACGCTCGCGCCTCTCTACTGCTTCACGCTCGTGCCTCTCTACTGTTTCCCCGCTATCGCCTCTCTACTGCTTCACGCTCGTGCCTCTCTACTGATTCACGATATCGGCTCTCTACTACTTCACGCTCGTGCCTCTCTACTGATTCACGCTCGCGCCTCTCTACTGTTTCCCACTATCGCCTCTCTACTACTTCACGCGCGTGCCTCTCTACTGATTCACGCTCGCGCCTCTCTACTGCTTCACGCTCGCGCCTCTCTACTGTTTCTCGCTATCGCCTCTCTACTGATTCACGCTCGTGCCTCTCTACTGTTTCTCGCTATCGCCTCTCTACTGCTTCACGCTCGCGCCTCTCTACTGCTTCACGCTCGTGCCTCTACTGCTTCACGCTCGTGCCTCTCTACTGCTTCACGCTCGCGCCTCTCTACTGCTTCACGCTCGCGCCTCTCTACTGCTTCACGCTCGCGCCTCTCGACTGCTTCACGCTCGTGCCTCTACTGCTTCACGCTCGTGCCTCTCTACTGCTTCACGCTCGCGCCTCTCTACTGATTCACGCTATCGCCTCTCTACTGCTTCACGCTCGCGCCTCTCTACTGCTTCACGCTCGTGCCTCTCTACTGCTTCACGCTCGTGCCTCTCTACTGCTTCACGCTCGTGCCTCTCTACTGTTTCTCGCTATCACCTCTCTACTGATTCACGCTCGCGCCTCTCTACTGTTTCCCACTATCGCCTCTCTACTACTTCACGCGCGTGCCTCTCTACTGATTCACGCTCGCGCCTCTCTACTGCTTCACGCTCGCGCCTCTCTACTGTTTCTCGCTATCGCCTCTCTACTGATTTACGCTCGTGCCTCTCTACTGTTTCTCGCTATCGCCTCTCTACTGCTTCACGCTCGCGCCTCTCTACTGCTTCACGCTCGTGCCTCTACTGCTTCACGCTCGTGCCTCTCTACTGCTTCACGCTCGCGCCTCTCTACTGCTTCACGCTCGTGCCTCTCTACTGCTTCACGCTCGCGCCTCTCGACTGCTTCACGCTCGTGCCTCTACTGCTTCACGCTCGTGCCTCTCTACTGCTTCACGCTCGTGCCTCTCTACTGATTCACGCTATCGCCTCTCTACTGCTTCACGCTCGCGCCTCTCTACTGCTTCACGCTCGTGCCTCTCTACTGCTTCACGCTCGTGCCTCTCTACTGATTCACGCTCGTGCCTGTCTACTACTTCCTGCTCGTGCCTCTCTACTGATTCACGCTCGCGCCTCTCTACTGATTCACGCTCGCGCCTCTCTACTGATTCACGCTCGCGCCTCTCTACTGTTTCTCGCTATCGCCTCTCTACTGCTTCACGCTCGTGCCTCTCTACTGTTTCTCGCTATCACCTCTCTACTGCTTCACGCTCGCGCCTCTCTACTGCTTCACGCTCGCGCCTCTCGACTGATTCACGCTATCGCCTCTCTACTGCTTCACGCTCGCGCCTCTCTAGTGTTTCTCGCTATCGCCTCTACTGCTTCACGCTCGCGCCCCTCTACTGCTTCACGCTCGTGCCTCTCTACTGCTTCACGCTCGTGCCTCTCTACTGATTCACGCTCGTGCCTGTCTACTACTTCCCGCTCGTGCCTCTCTACTGCTTCACGCTCGCGCCTCTCTACTGCTTCACGCTCGCGCCTCTCTACTGATTCACGCTCGCGCCTCTGTACTGTTTCTCGCTATCGCCTCTCTACTGCTTCACGCTCGTGCCTCTCTACTGTTTCTCGCTATCGCCTCTCTACTGCTTCGCGCTCGCGCCTCTCTACTGCTTCGCGCTCGTGCCTCTACTGCTTCACGCTCGCGCCGCTCTACTGATTCACGCTCGCGCCTCTCTACTGTTTCTCGCTATCGCCTCTCTACTGCTTCACGCTCACGCCTCTCTACTGCTTCACGCTCGCGCCTCTCGACTGATTCACGCTATCGCCTGTCTACTCCTTCACGCTCGCGCCTCTCTACTGCTTCACGCTCGTGCCTCTGTACTGCTTCACGCTCGCGCCTCTGTACTGATTCACGCTCGTGCCTGTCTTCTACTTCCCGCTCGTGCCTCTCTACTGAATCACGCTCGCGCCTCTCTACTGCTTCACGCTCGCGCCTCTCTACTGATTCACGCTCGCACCTCTGTACTGTTTCTCGCTATCGCCTCTCTACTGCTTCACGCTCGTGCCTCTCTACTCTTTCTCGCTATCGCCTCTCTACTGCTTCGGGCTCGCGCCTCTCTACTGTTTCCCCGCTATCGCCTCTCTACTGCTTCACGCTCGTGCCTCTCTACTGATTAGTGCTATCGCCTCTCTACTACTTCACGCTCGTGCCTCTCTACTGATTCACGCTCGCGCCTCTCTACTGTTTCCCGCTATCGCCTCTCTACTACTTCACGCGCGTGCCTCTCTACTGATTCACGCTCGCGCCTCTCTACTGCTTCACGCTCGTGCCTCTCTACTGCTTCACGGTCGTGCCTCTCTACTGCTTCACGCTCGCGCCTCTCTACTGATTCACGCTCGCGCCTCTCTACTGCTTCACGCTCGTGCCTCTCTACTGTTTCCCCGCTATCGCCTCTCTACTGCTTCACGCTCGTGCCTCTACTGATTCACGCTATCGCCTCTCTACTACTTCACGCTCGTGCCTCTCTACTGATTCACGCTCGCGCCTCTCTACGGTTTCCCGCTATCGCCTCTCTATTACTTCACGCGCGTGCCTCTCTACTCATGCACGCTCGCGCCTCTCTACTACTTCACGCTCGTGTCTCTCTACTGTTTCCCGCTATCGCCTCTCTACTACTTCACGCGCGTGCCTCTCTACTGATTCACGCTCGCGCATCTCTACTGCTTCACGCTCGTGCCTCTCTACTGATTCACGCTATCGCCTCTCTACTGCTTCACGCTCGCGCCTCTCTACTGCTTCACGCTCGTGCCTCTACTGCTTCACGCTCGTGCATCTCTACTGATTCACGCTCGTGCCTGTCTACTACTTCCCGCTCGTGCCTCTCTACTGATTCACGCTCGCGCCTCTCTACTGTTTCTCGCTATCGCCTCTCTACTGCTTCACGCTCGTGCCTCTCTACTGTTTCTCGCTATCACCTCTCTACTGCTTCACGCTCGCGCCTCTCTACTGCTTCACGCTCGCGCCTCTCGACTGATTCACGCTATCGCCTCTCTACTGCTTCACGCTCGCGCCTCTCTACTGTTTCTCGCTATCGCCTATCTACTGCTTCACGCTCGCGCCTCTCTACTGCTTCACGCTCGCGCCTCTCTACTGCTTCACGCTCGTGCCTCTCTACTGATTCACGCTCGTGCCTTTCTACTACTTCCCGCTCGTGCCTCTCTACTGATTCACGCTCGCGCCTCTCTACTGCTTCACGCTCGCGCCTCTCTACTGATTCACGCTCGCGCCTGTGTACTCTTTCTCGCTATCGCCTCTCTACTGCTTCACGCTCGTGCCTCTCTACTGTTTCTCGCTATCGCCTCTCTACTGCTTCGCGCTCGCGCCTCTCTACTGCTTCACGCTAGTGCCTCTACTGCTTCACGCTCGCGCCTCTCTACTGCTTCACGCTCGTGCCTCTACTGCTTCACGCTCGCGCCTCTCTACTGCTTCACGCTCGTGCCTCTCGACTGATTCAAGTCGCGCCTCTCTACTGCTTCACCCTCGCGCCTCTCTACTGATTCACGCTCGCGCCTCTCTACTGCTTCACGCTCGTGCCTCTCTACTGATTCACGCTATCGGCTCTCTACTACTTCACGCTCGTGCCTCTCTACTGATTCACGCTCGCGCCTCTCTACTGTTTCCCGCTATCGCCTCTCTACTACTTCACGCGCGTGCCTCTCTACTGATTCACGCTCGCACCTCTCTACTGATTCACGCTCGCGCCTCTCTACTGCTTCACGCTCGTGCCTCTCTACTGTTTCCCCGCTATCGCCTCTCTACTGCTTCACGCTCGTGCCTCTCTACTGATTCACGATATCGGCTCTCTACTACTTCACGCTCGTGCCTCTCTACTGATTCACGCTCGCGCCTCTCTACTGTTTCCCACTATCGCCTCTCTACTACTTCACGCGCGTGCCTCTCTACTGATTCACGCTCGCGCCTCTCTACTGCTTCACGCTCGCGCCTCTCTACTGTTTCTCGCTATCGCCTCTCTACTGATTCACGCTCGTGCCTCTCTACTGTTTCTCGCTATCGCCTCTCTACTGCTTCACGCTCGCGCCTCTCTACTGCTTCACGCTCGTGCCTCTACTGCTTCACGCTCGTGCCTCTCTACTGCTTCACGCTCGCGCCTCTCTACTGCTTCACGCTCGCGCCTCTCTACTGCTTCACGCTCGCGCCTCTCGACTGCTTCACGCTCGTGCCTCTACTGCTTCACGCTCGTGCCTCTCTACTGCTTCACGCTCGCGCCTCTCTACTGCTTCACGCTCGTGCCTCTACTGCTTCACGCTCGTGCCTCTCTACTGATTCACGCTCGTGCCTGTCTTCTACTTCCCGCTCGTGCCTCTCTATTGATTCACGCTCGCGCCTCTCTACTGCTTCACGCTCGCGCCTCTCTACTGATTCACGCTCGTGCCTCTGTACTGTTTCTCGCTATCGCCTCTCTACTGCTTCACGCTCGTGCCTCTCTACTGTTTCTCGCTATCGCCTCTCTACTGCTTCGCGCTCGCGCCTCTCTACTGCTTCACGCTAGTGCCTCTCTACTGCTTCACGCTCGTGCCTCTACTGCTTCACGCTCGCGCCTCTCTACTGCTTCACGCTCGTGCCTCTCTACTGATTCACGCTATCGCCTCTCTACTGCTTCACGCTCGCGCTTCTCTACTGATCCACGCTATCGCCTCTCTACTGCTTCACGCTCGCGCCTCTCTACTGCTTCACGCTCGCGCCTCTCTACTGATTCACGCTCGCGCCTCTCTACTGCTTCACGCTCGTGCCTCTCTACTGTTTCCCCGCTATCGCCTCTCTACTGCTTCACGCTCGTGCCTCTCTACTGATTCACGCTATCGCCCCTCTACTACTTCACGCTCGTGCCTCTCTACTGATTCACGCTCGCGCCTCTCTACTGTTTCCTGCTATCGCCTCTCTACTACTTCACGCGCGTGCCTCTCTACTGATTCACGCTCGCGCCTCTCTACTGCTTCACGCTCGTGCCTCTCTACTGATTCACGCTATCGCCTCTACAGCTTCACGCTCGCGCCTCTCTACTGCTTCACGCTCGCGCCTCTCTACTGTTTCTCGCTATCGCCTCTCTACTGATTTACGCTCGTGCCTCTCTACTGTTTCTCGCTATCGCCTCTCTACTGCTTCACGCTCGCGCCTCTCTACTGCTTCACGCTCGTGCCTCTACTGCTTCACGCTCGTGCCTCTCTACTGCTTCACGCTCGCGCCTCTCTACTGCTTCACGCTCGCGCCTCTCTACTGCTTCACGCTCGCGCCTCTCGACTGCTTCACGCTCGTGCCTCTACTGCTTCACGCTCGTGCCTCTCTACTGCTTCACGCTCGTGCCTCTCTACTGATTCACGCTATCGCCTCTCTACTGCTTCACGCTCGCGCCTCTCTACTGCTTCACGCTCGTGCCTCTCTACTGCTTCACGCTCGTGCCTCTCTACTGATTCACGCTCGTGCCTGTCTACTACTTCCTGCTCGTGCCTCTCTACTGATTCACGCTCGCGCCTCTCTACTGATTCACGCTCGCGCCTCTCTACTGATTCACGCTCGCGCCTCTCTACTGTTTCTCGCTATCGCCTCTCTACTGCTTCACGCTCGTGCCTCTCTACTGTTTCTCGCTATCACCTCTCTACTGCTTCACGCTCGCGCCTCTCTACTGCTTCACGCTCGCGCCTCTCGACTGATTCACGCTATCGCCTCTCTACTGCTTCACGCTCGCGCCTCTCTAGTGTTTCTCGCTATCGCCTCTACTGCTTCACGCTCGCGCCCCTCTACTGCTTCACGCTCGTGCCTCTCTACTGCTTCACGCTCGTGCCTCTCTACTGATTCACGCTCGTGCCTGTCTACTACTTCCCGCTCGTGCCTCTCTACTGCTTCACGCTCGCGCCTCTCTACTGCTTCACGCTCGCGCCTCTCTACTGATTCACGCTCGCGCCTCTGTACTGTTTCTCGCTATCGCCTCTCTACTGCTTCACGCTCGTGCCTCTCTACTGTTTCTCGCTATCGCCTCTCTACTGCTTCGCGCTCGCGCCTCTCTACTGCTTCGCGCTCGTGCCTCTACTGCTTCACGCTCGCGCCGCTCTACTGATTCACGCTCGCGCCTCTCTACTGTTTCTCGCTATCGCCTCTCTACTGCTTCACGCTCACGCCTCTCTACTGCTTCACGCTCGCGCCTCTCGACTGATTCACGCTATCGCCTGTCTACTCCTTCACGCTCGCGCCTCTCTACTGCTTCACGCTCGTGCCTCTGTACTGCTTCACGCTCGCGCCTCTGTACTGATTCACGCTCGTGCCTGTCTTCTACTTCCCGCTCGTGCCTCTCTACTGAATCACGCTCGCGCCTCTCTACTGCTTCACGCTCGCGCCTCTCTACTGATTCACGCTCGCGCCTCTGTACTGTTTCTCGCTATCGCCTCTCTACTGCTTCACGCTCGTGCCTCTCTACTCTTTCTCGCTATCGCCTCTCTACTGCTTCGGGCTCGCGCCTCTCTACTGTTTCCCCGCTATCGCCTCTCTACTGCTTCACGCTCGTGCCTCTCTACTGATTAGTGCTATCGCCTCTCTACTACTTCACGCTCGTGCCTCTCTACTGATTCACGCTCGCGCCTCTCTACTGTTTCCCGCTATCGCCTCTCTACTACTTCACGCGCGTGCCTCTCTACTGATTCACGCTCGCGCCTCTCTACTGCTTCACGCTCGTGCCTCTCTACTGCTTCACGGTCGTGCCTCTCTACTGCTTCACGCTCGCGCCTCTCTACTGATTCACGCTCGCGCCTCTCTACTGCTTCACGCTCGTGCCTCTCTACTGTTTCCCCGCTATCGCCTCTCTACTGCTTCACGCTCGTGCCTCTACTGATTCACGCTATCGCCTCTCTACTACTTCACGCTCGTGCCTCTCTACTGATTCACGCTCGCGCCTCTCTACGGTTTCCCGCTATCGCCTCTCTATTACTTCACGCGCGTGCCTCTCTACTCATGCACGCTCGCGCCTCTCTACTACTTCACGCTCGTGTCTCTCTACTGTTTCCCGCTATCGCCTCTCTACTACTTCACGCGCGTGCCTCTCTACTGATTCACGCTCGCGCATCTCTACTGCTTCACGCTCGTGCCTCTCTACTGATTCACGCTATCGCCTCTCTACTGCTTCACGCTCGCGCCTCTCTACTGCTTCACGCTCGTGCCTCTACTGCTTCACGCTCGTGCATCTCTACTGATTCACGCTCGTGCCTGTCTACTACTTCCCGCTCGTGCCTCTCTACTGATTCACGCTCGCGCCTCTCTACTGTTTCTCGCTATCGCCTCTCTACTGCTTCACGCTCGTGCCTCTCTACTGTTTCTCGCTATCACCTCTCTACTGCTTCACGCTCGCGCCTCTCTACTGCTTCACGCTCGCGCCTCTCGACTGATTCACGCTATCGCCTCTCTACTGCTTCACGCTCGCGCCTCTCTACTGTTTCTCGCTATCGCCTATCTACTGCTTCACGCTCGCGCCTCTCTACTGCTTCACGCTCGCGCCTCTCTACTGCTTCACGCTCGTGCCTCTCTACTGATTCACGCTCGTGCCTTTCTACTACTTCCCGCTCGTGCCTCTCTACTGATTCACGCTCGCGCCTCTCTACTGCTTCACGCTCGCGCCTCTCTACTGATTCACGCTCGCGCCTGTGTACTCTTTCTCGCTATCGCCTCTCTACTGCTTCACGCTCGTGCCTCTCTACTGTTTCTCGCTATCGCCTCTCTACTGCTTCGCGCTCGCGCCTCTCTACTGCTTCACGCTAGTGCCTCTACTGCTTCACGCTCGCGCCTCTCTACTGCTTCACGCTCGTGCCTCTACTGCTTCACGCTCGCGCCTCTCTACTGCTTCACGCTCGTGCCTCTCGACTGATTCAAGTCGCGCCTCTCTACTGCTTCACCCTCGCGCCTCTCTACTGATTCACGCTCGCGCCTCTCTACTGCTTCACGCTCGTGCCTCTCTACTGATTCACGCTATCGGCTCTCTACTACTTCACGCTCGTGCCTCTCTACTGATTCACGCTCGCGCCTCTCTACTGTTTCCCGCTATCGCCTCTCTACTACTTCACGCGCGTGCCTCTCTACTGATTCACGCTCGCACCTCTCTACTGATTCACGCTCGCGCCTCTCTACTGCTTCACGCTCGTGCCTCTCTACTGTTTCCCCGCTATCGCCTCTCTACTGCTTCACGCTCGTGCCCCTCTACTGATTCACGCTATCGCCCCTCTACTACTTCACGCTCGTGCCTCTCTACTGATTCACGCTCGCGCCTCTCTACTGTTTCCTGCTATCGCCTCTCTACTACTTCACGCGCGTGCCTCTCTACTGATTCACGCTCGCGCCTCTCTACTGCTTCACGCTCGCGCCTCTCTACTGTTTCTCGCTATCGCCTCTCTACTGATTCACGCTCGTGCCTCTCTACTGTTTCTCGCTATCGCCTCTCTACTGCTTCACGCTCGCGCCTCTCTACTGCTTCACGCTCGCGCCTCTCTACTGCTTCACGCTCGCGCCTCTCTACTGCTTCACGCTCGCGCCTCTCGACTGCTTCACGCTCGTGCCTCTACTGCTTCACGCTCGTGCCTCTCTACTGCTTCACGCTCGCGCCTCTCTACTGCTTCACGCTCGTGCCTCTACTGCTTCACGCTCGTGCCTCTCTACTGATTCACGCTCGTGCCTGTCTTCTACTTCCCGCTCGTGCCTCTCTATTGATTCACGCTCGCGCCTCTCTACTGCTTCACGCTCGCGCCTCTCTACTGATTCACGCTCGTGCCTCTGTACTGTTTCTCGCTATCGCCTCTCTACTGCTTCACGCTCGTGCCTCTCTACTGTTTCTCGCTATCGCCTCTCTACTGCTTCGCGCTCGCGCCTCTCTACTGCTTCACGCTAGTGCCTCTCTACTGCTTCACGCTCGTGCCTCTACTGCTTCACGCTCGCGCCTCTCTACTGCTTCACGCTCGTGCCTCTCTACTGATTCACGCTATCGCCTCTCTACTGCTTCACGCTCGCGCTTCTCTACTGATCCACGCTATCGCCTCTCTACTGCTTCACGCTCGCGCCTCTCTACTGCTTCACGCTCGCGCCTCTCTACTGATTCACGCTCGCGCCTCTCTACTGCTTCACGCTCGTGCCTCTCTACTGTTTCCCCGCTATCGCCTCTCTACTGCTTCACGCTCGTGCCTCTCTACTGATTCACGCTATCGCCCCTCTACTACTTCACGCTCGTGCCTCTCTACTGATTCACGCTCGCGCCTCTCTACTGTTTCCTGCTATCGCCTCTCTACTACTTCACGCGCGTGCCTCTCTACTGATTCACGCTCGCGCCTCTCTACTGCTTCACGCTCGTGCCTCTCTACTGATTCACGCTATCGCCTCTACAGCTTCACGCTCGCGCCTCTCTACTGATCCACGCTATCGCCTTTCTACTGCTTCACCCTCGCGCCTCTCTACTGATTCACGCTCGCGCCTCTCTACTGTTTCACGCTCGTGCCTCTCTACTGTTTCCCCGCTATCGCCTCTCTACTGCTTCACGCTCGTGCCTCTCTACTGATTCACGCTATCGCCTCTCTACTACTTCACGCTCGTGCCTCTCTACTGATTAACGCTCGCGCCTCTCTACTGTTTCCCGCTATCGCCTCTCTACTACTTCACGCGCGTGCCTCTCTACTCATTCACGCCCGCACCTCTCTACTACTTCACGCTCGTGCCTCTCTACTGATTCACGCTATCGCCTCTCTACTGCTTCACGCTCGTGCCTCTCTACTGATTCACGCTATCGCCTCTCTACTGCTTCACGCTCGTGCCTCTCTACTCTTTCTCGCTATCGCCTCTCTACTGCTTCGGGCTCGCGCCTCTCTACTGTTTCCCCGCTATCGCCTCTCTACTGCTTCACGCTCGTGCCTCTCTACTGATTAGTGCTATCGCCTCTCTACTACTTCACGCTCGTGCCTCTCTACTGATTCACGCTCGCGCCTCTCTACTGTTTCCCGCTATCGCCTCTACTACTTCACGCGCGTGCGTCTCTACTGATTCACGCTCGCGCCTCTCTACTGCTTCACGCTCGTGCCTCTCCACTGCTTCACGGTCGTGCCTCTCTACTGCTTCACGCTCGCGCCTCTCTACTGATTCACGCTCGCGCCTCTCTACTGCTTCACGCTCGTGCCTCTCTACTGTTTCCCCGCTATCGCCTCTCTACTGCTTCACGCTCGTGCCTCTACTGATTCACGCTATCGCCTCTCTACTACTTCACGCTCGTGCCTCTCTACTGATTCACGCTCGCGCCTCTCTACGGTTTCCCGCTATCGCCTCTCTATTACTTCACGCGCGTGCCTCTCTACTCATGCACGCTCGCGCCTCTCTACTACTTCACGCTCGTGTCTCTCTACTGTTTCCCGCTATCGCCTCTCTACTACTTCACGCGCGTGCCTCTCTACTGATTCACGCTCGCGCATCTCTACTGCTTCACGCTCGTGCCTCTCTACTGATTCACGCTATCGCCTCTCTACTGCTTCACGCTCGCGCCTCTCTACTGCTTCACGCTCGTGCCTCTACTGCTTCACGCTCGTGCATCTCTACTGATTCACGCTCGTGCCTGTCTACTACTTCCCGCTCGTGCCTCTCTACTGATTCACGCTCGCGCCTCTCTACTGTTTCTCGCTATCGCCTCTCTACTGCTTCACGCTCGTGCCTCTCTACTGTTTCTCGCTATCACCTCTCTACTGCTTCACGCTCGCGCCTCTCTACTGCTTCACGCTCGCGCCTCTCGACTGATTCACGCTATCGCCTCTCTACTGCTTCACGCTCGCGCCTCTCTACTGTTTCTCGCTATCGCCTATCTACTGCTTCACGCTCGCGCCTCTCTACTGCTTCACGCTCGCGCCTCTCTACTGCTTCACGCTCGTGCCTCTCTACTGATTCACGCTCGTGCCTTTCTACTACTTCCCGCTCGTGCCTCTCTACTGATTCACGCTCGCGCCTCTCTACTGCTTCACGCTCGCGCCTCTCTACTGATTCACGCTCGCGCCTGTGTACTCTTTCTCGCTATCGCCTCTCTACTGCTTCACGCTCGTGCCTCTCTACTGTTTCTCGCTATCGCCTCTCTACTGCTTCGCGCTCGCGCCTCTCTACTGCTTCACGCTAGTGCCTCTACTGCTTCACGCTCGCGCCTCTCTACTGCTTCACGCTCGTGCCTCTACTGCTTCACGCTCGCGCCTCTCTACTGCTTCACGCTCGTGCCTCTCGACTGATTCAAGTCGCGCCTCTCTACTGCTTCACCCTCGCGCCTCTCTACTGATTCACGCTCGCGCCTCTCTACTGCTTCACGCTCGTGCCTCTCTACTGATTCACGCTATCGGCTCTCTACTACTTCACGCTCGTGCCTCTCTACTGATTCACGCTCGCGCCTCTCTACTGTTTCCCGCTATCGCCTCTCTACTACTTCACGCGCGTGCCTCTCTACTGATTCACGCTCGCACCTCTCTACTGATTCACGCTCGCGCCTCTCTACTGCTTCACGCTCGTGCCTCTCTACTGTTTCCCCGCTATCGCCTCTCTACTGCTTCACGCTCGTGCCTCTCTACTGATTCACGATATCGGCTCTCTACTACTTCACGCTCGTGCCTCTCTACTGATTCACGCTCGCGCCTCTCTACTGTTTCCCACTATCGCCTCTCTACTACTTCACGCGCGTGCCTCTCTACTGATTCACGCTCGCGCCTCTCTACTGCTTCACGCTCGCGCCTCTCTACTGTTTCTCGCTATCGCCTCTCTACTGATTCACGCTCGTGCCTCTCTACTGTTTCTCGCTATCGCCTCTCTACTGCTTCACGCTCGCGCCTCTCTACTGCTTCACGCTCGCGCCTCTCTACTGCTTCACGCTCGCGCCTCTCTACTGCTTCACGCTCGCGCCTCTCGACTGCTTCACGCTCGTGCCTCTACTGCTTCACGCTCGTGCCTCTCTACTGCTTCACGCTCGCGCCTCTCTACTGCTTCACGCTCGTGCCTCTACTGCTTCACGCTCGTGCCTCTCTACTGATTCACGCTCGTGCCTGTCTTCTACTTCCCGCTCGTGCCTCTCTATTGATTCACGCTCGCGCCTCTCTACTGCTTCACGCTCGCGCCTCTCTACTGATTCACGCTCGTGCCTCTCTACTGTTTCTCGCTATCGCCTCTCTACTGCTTCACGCTCGTGCCTCTCTACTGTTTCTCGCTATCGCCTCTCTACTGCTTCGCGCTCGCGCCTCTCTACTGCTTCACGCTAGTGCCTCTCTACTGCTTCACGCTCGTGCCTCTACTGCTTCACGCTCGCGCCTCTCTACTGCTTCACGCTCGTGCATCTCTACTGATTCACGCTATCGCCTCTCTACTGCTTCACGCTCGCGCTTCTCTACTGATCCACGCTATCGCCTCTCTACTGCTTCACGCTCGCGCCTCTCTACTGCTTCACGCTCGCGCCTCTCTACTGATTCACGCTCGCGCCTCTCTACTGCTTCACGCTCGTGCCTCTCTACTGTTTCCCCGCTATCGCCTCTCTACTGCTTCACGCTCGTGCCTCTCTACTGATTCACGCTATCGCCCCTCTACTACTTCACGCTCGTGCCTCTCTACTGATTCACGCTCGCGCCTCTCTACTGTTTCCTGCTATCGCCTCTCTACTACTTCACGCGCGTGCCTCTCTACTGATTCACGCTCGCGCCTCTCTACTGCTTCACGCTCGTGCCTCTCTACTGATTCACGCTATCGCCTCTACAGCTTCACGCTCGCGCCTCTCTACTGATCCACGCTATCGCCTTTCTACTGCTTCACCCTCGCGCCTCTCTACTGATTCACGCTCGCGCCTCTCTACTGTTTCACGCTCGTGCCTCTCTACTGTTTCCCCGCTATCGCCTCTCTACTGCTTCACGCTCGTGCCTCTCTACTGATTCACGCTATCGCCTCTCTACTACTTCACGCTCGTGCCTCTCTACTGATTAACGCTCGCGCCTCTCTACTGTTTCCCGCTATCGCCTCTCTACTACTTCACGCGCGTGCCTCTCTACTCATTCACGCCCGCACCTCTCTACTACTTCACGCTCGTGCCTCTCTACTGATTCACGCTATCGCCTCTCTACTGCTTCACGCTCGTGCCTCTCTACTGATTCACGCTATCGCCTCTCTACTACTTCACGCTCGTGTCTCTCTACTGATTCACGCTCGCGCCTCTCTACTGTTTCCCGCTATCGCCTCTCTACTACTTCACGCGCGTACCTCTCTACTGATTCACGCTCGCGCATCTCTACTGCTTCACGCTCGTGCCTCTCTACTGATTCACGCTATCGCCTCTCTACTGCTTCACGCTCGCGCCTCTCTACTGCTTCACGCTCGTGCCTCTCTACTGCTTCACGCTCGTGCCTCTCTACGGATTCACGCTCGTGCCTGTCTACTACTTCCTGCTCGTGCCTCTCTACTGATTCACGCTCGCGCCTCTCTACTGATTCACGCTCGCGCCTCTCTACTGATTCACGCTCGCGCCTCTCTACTGTTTCTCGCTATCGCCTCTCTACTGCTTCACGCTCGTGCCTCTCTACTGTTTCTCGCTATCACCTCTCTACTGCTTCACGCTCGCGCCTCTCTACTGCTTCACGCTCGCGCCTCTCGACTGATTCACGCTATCGCCTCTCTACTGCTTCACGCTCGCGCCTCTCTAGTGTTTCTCGCTATCGCCTCTACTGCTTCACGCTCGCGCCCCTCTACTGCTTCACGCTCGTGCCTCTCTACTGCTTCACGCTCGTGCCTCTCTACTGATTCACGCTCGTGCCTGTCTACTACTTCCCGCTCGTGCCTCTCTACTGCTTCACGCTCGCGCCTCTCTACTGCTTCACGCTCGCGCCTCTCTACTGATTCACGCTCGCGCCTCTCTACTGCTTCACGCTCGTGCCTCTCTACTGTTTCCCCGCTATCGCCTCTCTACTGCTTCACGCTCGTGCCTCTACTGATTCACGCTATCGCCTCTCTACTACTTCACGCTCGTGCCTCTCTACTGATTCACGCTCGCGCCTCTCTACGGTTTCCCGCTATCGCCTCTCTATTACTTCACGCGCGTGCCTCTCTACTCATGCACGCTCGCGCCTCTCTACTACTTCACGCTCGTGTCTCTCTACTGTTTCCCGCTATCGCCTCTCTACTACTTCACGCGCGTGCCCCTCTACTGATTCACGCTCGCGCATCTCTACTGCTTCACGCTCGTGCCTCTCTACTGATTCACGCTATCGCCTCTCTACTGCTTCACGCTCGCGCCTCTCTACTGCTTCACGCTCGTGCCTCTACTGCTTCACGCTCGTGCATCTCTACTGATTCACGCTCGTGCCTGTCTACTACTTCCCGCTCGTGCCTCTCTACTGATTCACGCTCGCGCCTCTCTACTGTTTCTCGCTATCGCCTCTCTACTGCTTCACGCTCGTGCCTCTCTACTGTTTCTCGCTATCACCTCTCTACTGCTTCACGCTCGCGCCTCTCTACTGCTTCACGCTCGCGCCTCTCGACTGATTCACGCTATCGCCTCTCTACTGCTTCACGCTCGCGCCTCTCTACTGTTTCTCGCTATCGCCTATCTACTGCTTCACGCTCGCGCCTCTCTACTGCTTCACGCTCGCGCCTCTCTACTGCTTCACGCTCGTGCCTCTCTACTGATTCACGCTCGTGCCTTTCTACTACTTCCCGCTCGTGCCTCTCTACTGATTCACGCTCGCGCCTCTCTACTGCTTCACGCTCGCGCCTCTCTACTGATTCACGCTCGCGCCTGTGTACTCTTTCTCGCTATCGCCTCTCTACTGCTTCACGCTCGTGCCTCTCTACTGTTTCTCGCTATCGCCTCTCTACTGCTTCGCGCTCGCGCCTCTCTACTGCTTCACGCTAGTGCCTCTACTGCTTCACGCTCGCGCCTCTCTACTGCTTCACGCTCGTGCCTCTACTGCTTCACGCTCGCGCCTCTCTACTGCTTCACGCTCGTGCCTCTCGACTGATTCAAGTCGCGCCTCTCTACTGCTTCACCCTCGCGCCTCTCTACTGATTCACGCTCGCGCCTCTCTACTGCTTCACGCTCGTGCCTCTCTACTGATTCACGCTATCGGCTCTCTACTACTTCACGCTCGTGCCTCTCTACTGATTCACGCTCGCGCCTCTCTACTGTTTCCCGCTATCGCCTCTCTACTACTTCACGCGCGTGCCTCTCTACTGATTCACGCTCGCACCTCTCTACTGATTCACGCTCGCGCCTCTCTACTGCTTCACGCTCGTGCCTCTCTACTGTTTCCCCGCTATCGCCTCTCTACTGCTTCACGCTCGTGCCTCTCTACTGATTCACGATATCGGCTCTCTACTACTTCACGCTCGTGCCTCTCTACTGATTCACGCTCGCGCCTCTCTACTGTTTCCCACTATCGCCTCTCTACTACTTCACGCGCGTGCCTCTCTACTGATTCACGCTCGCGCCTCTCTACTGCTTCACGCTCGCGCCTCTCTACTGTTTCTCGCTATCGCCTCTCTACTGATTCACGCTCGTGCCTCTCTACTGTTTCTCGCTATCGCCTCTCTACTGCTTCACGCTCGCGCCTCTCTACTGCTTCACGCTCGTGCCTCTACTGCTTCACGCTCGTGCCTCTCTACTGCTTCACGCTCG
Source organism: Dermacentor variabilis (assembly GCF_050947875.1). Lineage (NCBI taxonomy): Eukaryota > Metazoa > Arthropoda > Arachnida > Ixodida > Ixodidae > Dermacentor > Dermacentor variabilis. Next base: position 104,124 of record NW_027460824.1, read on the forward strand.
CGCCTCTCTACTGCTTCACGCTCGCGCCTCTCTACTGCTTCACGCTCGCGCCTCTCGACTGCTTCACGCTCGTGCCTCTACTGCTTCACGCTCGTGCCTCTCTACTGCTTCACGCTCGCGCCTCTCTACTGCTTCACGCTCGTGCCTCTACTGCTTCACGCTCGTGCCTCTCTACTGATTCACGCTCGTGCCTGTCTTCTACTTCCCGCTCGTGCCTCTCTATTGATTCACGCTCGCGCCTCTCTACTGCTTCACGCTCGCGCCTCTCTACTGATTCACGCTCGTGCCTCTGTACTGTTTCTCGCTATCGCCTCTCTACTGCTTCACGCTCGTGCCTCTCTACTGTTTCTCGCTATCGCCTCTCTACTGCTTCGCGCTCGCGCCTCTCTACTGCTTCACGCTAGTGCCTCTCTACTGCTTCACGCTCGTGCCTCTACTGCTTCACGCTCGCGCCTCTCTACTGCCTCACGCTCGTGCCTCTCTACTGATTCACGCTATCGCCTCTCTACTGCTTCACGCTCGCGCTTCTCTACTGATCCACGCTATCGCCTCTCTACTGCTTCACGCTCGCGCCTCTCTACTGCTTCACGCTCGCGCCTCTCTACTGATTCACGCTCGCGCCTCTCTACTGCTTCACGCTCGTGCCTCTCTACTGTTTCCCCGCTATCGCCTCTCTACTGCTTCACGCTCGTGCCTCTCTACTGATTCACGCTATCGCCCCTCTACTACTTCACGCTCGTGCCTCTCTACTGATTCACGCTCGCGCCTCTCTACTGTTTCCTGCTATCGCCTCTCTACTACTTCACGCGCGTGCCTCTCTACTGATTCACGCTCGCGCCTCTCTACTGCTTCACGCTCGTGCCTCTCTACTGATTCACGCTATCGCCTCTACAGCTTCACGCTCGCGCCTCTCTACTGATCCACGCTATCGCCTTTCTACTGCTTCACCCTCGCGCCTCTCTACTGATTCACGCTCGCGCCTCTCTACTGTTTCACGCTCGTGCCTCTCTACTGTTTCCCCGCTATCGCCTCTCTACTGCTTCACGCTCGTGCCTCTCTACTGATTCACGCTATCGCCTCTCTACTACTTCACGCTCGTGCCTCTCCACTGATTAACGCTCGCGCCTCTCTACTGTTTCCCGCTATCGCCTCTCTACTACTTCACGCGCGTGCCTCTCTACTCATTCACGCCCGCACCTCTCTACTACTTCACGCTCGTGCCTCTCTACTGATTCACGCTATCGCCTCTCTACTGCTTCACGCTCGTGCCTCTCTACTGATTCACGCTATCGCCTCTCTACTACTTCACGCTCGTGTCTCTCTACTGATTCACGCTCGCGCCTCTCTACTGTTTCCCGCTATCGCCTCTCTACTACTTCACGCGCGTACCTCTCTACTGATTCACGCTCGCGCATCTCTACTGCTTCACGCTCGTGCCTCTCTACTGATTCACGCTATCGCCTCTCTACTGCTTCACGCTCGCGCCTCTCTACTGCTTCACGCTCGTGCCTCTCTACTGCTTCACGCTCGTGCCTCTCTACGGATTCACGCTCGTGCCTGTCTACTACTTCCTGCTCGTGCCTCTCTACTGATTCACGCTCGCGCCTCTCTACTGATTCACGCTCGCGCCTCTCTACTGATTCACGCTCGCGCCTCTCTACTGTTTCTCGCTATCGCCTCTCTACTGCTTCACGCTCGTGCCTCTCTACTGTTTCTCGCTATCACCTCTCTACTGCTTCACGCTCGCGCCTCTCTACTGCTTCACGCTCGCGCCTCTCGACTGATTCACGCTATCGCCTCTCTACTGCTTCACGCTCGCGCCTCTCTAGTGTTTCTCGCTATCGCCTCTACTGCTTCACGCTCGCGCCCCTCTACTGCTTCACGCTCGTGCCTCTCTACTGCTTCACGCTCGTGCCTCTCTACTGATTCACGCTCGTGCCTGTCTACTACTTCCCGCTCGTGCCTCTCTACTGCTTCACGCTCGCGCCTCTCTACTGCTTCACGCTCGCGCCTCTCTACTGATTCACGCTCGCGCCTCTGTACTGTTTCTCGCTATCGCCTCTCTACTGCTTCACGCTCGTGCCTCTCTACTGTTTCTCGCTATCGCCTCTCTACTGCTTCGCGCTCGCGCCTCTCTACTGCTTCGCGCTCGTGCCTCTACTGCTTCACGCTCGCGCCGCTCTACTGATTCACGCTCGCGCCTCTCTACTGTTTCTCGCTATCGCCTCTCTACTGCTTCACGCTCACGCCTCTCTACTGCTTCACGCTCGCGCCTCTCGACTGATTCACGCTATCGCCTGTCTACTCCTTCACGCTCGCGCCTCTCTACTGCTTCACGCTCGTGCCTCTGTACTGCTTCACGCTCGCGCCTCTGTACTGATTCACGCTCGTGCCTGTCTTCTACTTCCCGCTCGTGCCTCTCTACTGAATCACGCTCGCGCCTCTCTACTGCTTCACGCTCGCGCCTCTCTACTGATTCACGCTCGCGCCTCTGTACTGTTTCTCGCTATCGCCTCTCTACTGCTTCACGCTCGTGCCTCTCTACTCTTTCTCGCTATCGCCTCTCTACTGCTTCGGGCTCGCGCCTCTCTACTGTTTCCCCGCTATCGCCTCTCTACTGCTTCACGCTCGTGCCTCTCTACTGATTAGTGCTATCGCCTCTCTACTACTTCACGCTCGTGCCTCTCTACTGATTCACGCTCGCGCCTCTCTACTGTTTCCCGCTATCGCCTCTCTACTACTTCACGCGCGTGCCTCTCTACTGATTCACGCTCGCGCCTCTCTACTGCTTCACGCTCGTGCCTCTCTACTGATTCATGCTATTGCCTCTCTACTACTTCACGCTCGTGCCTCTCTACTGATTCACGCTCGCGCCTCTCTACTGTTTCCCGCTATCGCCTCTCTACTACTTCACGCGCGTGCCTCTCTACTCATTCACGCCCGCACCTCTCTACTACTTCACGCTCGTGCCTCTCTACTGATTCACGCTATCGCCTCTCTACTGCTTCACGCTCGTGCCTCTCTACTGATTCACGCTATCGCCTCTCTACTACTTCACGCTCGTGTCTCTCTACTGATTCACGCTCGCGCCTCTCTACTGTTTCCCGCTATCGCCTCTCTACTACTTCACGCGCGTGCCTCTCTACTCATTCACGCCCGCACCTCTCTACTACTTCACCCTCGCGCCTCTCTACTGCTTCACGCTCGTGCCTCTCTACTGATTCACGATATCGGCTCTCTACTACTTCACGCTCGTGCCTCTCTACTGATTCACGCTCGCGCCTCTCTACTGTTTCCCACTATCGCCTCTCTACTACTTCACGCGCGTGCCTCTCTACTGATTCACGCTCGCGCCTCTCTACTGCTTCACGCTCGCGCCTCTCTACTGTTTCTCGCTATCGCCTCTCTACTGATTCACGCTCGTGCCTCTCTACTGTTTCTCGCTATCGCCTCTCTACTGCTTCACGCTCGCGCCTCTCTACTGCTTCACGCTCGTGCCTCTACTGCTTCACGCTCGTGCCTCTCTACTGCTTCACGCTCGCGCCTCTCTACTGCTTCACGCTCGCGCCTCTCTACTGCTTCACGCTCGCGCCTCTCGACTGCTTCACGCTCGTGCCTCTACTGCTTCACGCTCGTGCCTCTCTACTGCTTCACGCTCGCGCCTCTCTACTGCTTCACGCTCGTGCCTCTACTGCTTCACGCTCGTGCCTCTCTACTGATTCACGCTCGTGCCTGTCTTCTACTTCCCGCTCGTGCCTCTCTATTGATTCACGCTCGCGCCTCTCTACTGCTTCACGCTCGCGCCTCTCTACTGATTCACGCTCGTGCCTCTGTACTGTTTCTCGCTATCGCCTCTCTACTGCTTCACGCTCGTGCCAATCTACTGTTTCTCGCTATCGCCTCTCTACTGCTTCGCGCTCGCGCCTCTCTACTGCTTCACGCTAGTGCCTCTCTACTGCTTCACGCTCGTGCCTCTACTGCTTCACGCTCGCGCCTCTCTACTGCCTCACGCTCGTGCCTCTCTACTGATTCACGCTATCGCCTCTCTACTGCTTCACGCTCGCGCTTCTCTACTGATCCACGCTATCGCCTCTCTACTGCTTCACGCTCGCGCCTCTCTACTGCTTCACGCTCGCGCCTCTCTACTGATTCACGCTCGCGCCTCTCTACTGCTTCACGCTCGTGCCTCTCTACTGTTTCCCCGCTATCGCCTCTCTACTGCTTCACGCTCGTGCCTCTCTACTGATTCACGCTATCGCCCCTCTACTACTTCACGCTCGTGCCTCTCTACTGATTCACGCTCGCGCCTCTCTACTGTTTCCTGCTATCGCCTCTCTACTACTTCACGCGCGTGCCTCTCTACTGATTCACGCTCGCGCCTCTCTACTGCTTCACGCTCGTGCCTCTCTACTGATTCACGCTATCGCCTCTACAGCTTCACGCTCGCGCCTCTCTACTGATCCACGCTATCGCCTTTCTACTGCTTCACCCTCGCGCCTCTCTACTGATTCACGCTCGCGCCTCTCTACTGTTTCACGCTCGTGCCTCTCTACTGTTTCCCCGCTATCGCCTCTCTACTGCTTCACGCTCGTGCCTCTCTACTGATTCACGCTATCGCCTCTCTACTACTTCACGCTCGTGCCTCTCCACTGATTAACGCTCGCGCCTCTCTACTGTTTCCCGCTATCGCCTCTCTACTACTTCACGCGCGTGCCTCTCTACTCATTCACGCCCGCACCTCTCTACTACTTCACGCTCGTGCCTCTCTACTGATTCACGCTATCGCCTCTCTACTGCTTCACGCTCGTGCCTCTCTACTGATTCACGCTATCGCCTCTCTGCTACTTCACGCTCGTGTCTCTCTACTGATTCACGCTCGCGCCTCTCTACTGTTTCCCGCTATCGCCTCTCTACTACTTCACGCGCGTACCTCTCTACTGATTCACGCTCGCGCATCTCTACTGCTTCACGCTCGTGCCTCTCTACTGATTCACGCTATCGCCTCTCTACTGATTCACGCTCGCGCCTCTCTACTGCTTCACGCTCGTGCCTCTCTACTGATTCACGCTATCGCCTCTACAGCTTCACGCTCGCGCCTCTCTACTGATCCACGCTATCGCCTTTCTACTGCTTCACCCTCGCGCCTCTCTACTGATTCACGCTCGCGCCTCTCTACTGTTTCACGCTCGTGCCTCTCTACTGTTTCCCCGCTATCGCCTCTCTACTGCTTCACGCTCGTGCCTCTCTACTGATTCACGCTATCGCCTCTCTACTACTTCACGCTCGTGCCTCTCCACTGATTAACGCTCGCGCCTCTCTACTGTTTCCCGCTATCGCCTCTCTACTACTTCACGCGCGTGCCTCTCTACTCATTCACGCCCGCACCTCTCTACTACTTCACGCTCGTGCCTCTCTACTGATTCACGCTATCGCCTCTCTACTGCTTCACGCTCGTGCCTCTCTACTGATTCACGCTATCGCCTCTCTACTACTTCACGCTCGTGTCTCTCTACTGATTCACGCTCGCGCCTCTCTACTGTTTCCCGCTATCGCCTCTCTACTACTTCACGCGCGTACCTCTCTACTGATTCACGCTCGCGCATCTCTACTGCTTCACGCTCGTGCCTCTCTACTGATTCACGCTATCGCCTCTCTACTGCTTCACGCTCGCGCCTCTCTACTGCTTCACGCTCGTGCCTCTCTACTGCTTCACGCTCGTGCCTCTCTACGGATTCACGCTCGTGCCTGTCTACTACTTCCTGCTCGTGCCTCTCTACTGATTCACGCTCGCGCCTCTCTACTGATTCACGCTCGCGCCTCTCTACTGATTCACGCTCGCGCCTCTCTACTGTTTCTCGCTATCGCCTCTCTACTGCTTCACGCTCGTGCCTCTCTACTGTTTCTCGCTATCACCTCTCTACTGCTTCACGCTCGCGCCTCTCTACTGCTTCACGCTCGCGCCTCTCGACTGATTCACGCTATCGCCTCTCTACTGCTTCACGCTCGCGCCTCTCTAGTGTTTCTCGCTATCGCCTCTACTGCTTCACGCTCGCGCCCCTCTACTGCTTCACGCTCGTGCCTCTCTACTGCTTCACGCTCGTGCCTCTCTACTGATTCACGCTCGTGCCTGTCTACTACTTCCCGCTCGTGCCTCTCTACTGCTTCACGCTCGCGCCTCTCTACTGCTTCACGCTCGCGCCTCTCTACTGATTCACGCTCGCGCCTCTGTACTGTTTCTCGCTATCGCCTCTCTACTGCTTCACGCTCGTGCCTCTCTACTGTTTCTCGCTATCGCCTCTCTACTGCTTCGCGCTCGCGCCTCTCTACTGCTTCGCGCTCGTGCCTCTACTGCTTCACGCTCGCGCCGCTCTACTGATTCACGCTCGCGCCTCTCTACTGTTTCTCGCTATCGCCTCTCTACTGCTTCACGCTCACGCCTCTCTACTGCTTCACGCTCGCGCCTCTCGACTGATTCACGCTATCGCCTGTCTACTCCTTCACGCTCGCGCCTCTCTACTGCTTCACGCTCGTGCCTCTGTACTGCTTCACGCTCGCGCCTCTGTACTGATTCACGCTCGTGCCTGTCTTCTACTTCCCGCTCGTGCCTCTCTACTGAATCACGCTCGCGCCTCTCTACTGCTTCACGCTCGCGCCTCTCTACTGATTCACGCTCGCGCCTCTGTACTGTTTCTCGCTATCGCCTCTCTACTGCTTCACGCTCGTGCCTCTCTACTCTTTCTCGCTATCGCCTCTCTACTGATTCACGCTCGCGCCTCTCTACTGTTTCCCGCTATCGCCTCTCTACTACTTCACGCGCGTGCCTCTCTACTGATTCACGCTCGCGCCTCTCTACTGCTTCACGCTCGTGCCTCTCTACTGATTCATGCTAGTGCCTCTCTACTACTTCACGCTCGTGCCTCTCTACTGATTCACGCTCGCGCCTCTCTACTGTTTCCCGCTATCGCCTCTCTACTACTTCACGCGCGTGCCTCTCTACTCATTCACGCCCGCACCTCTCTACTACTTCACGCTCATGCCTCTCTACTGATTCACGCTATCGCCTCTCTACTGCTTCACGCTCGTGCCTCTCTACTGATTCACGCTATCGCCTCTCTACTACTTCACGCTCGTGTCTCTCTACTGATTCACGCTCGCGCCTCTCTACTGTTTCCCGCTATCGCCTCTCTACTACTTCACGCGCGTGCCTCTCTACTCATTCACGCCCGCACCTCTCTACTACTTCACCCTCGCGCCTCTCTACTGCTTCACGCTCGTGCCTCTCTACTGATTCACGATATCGGCTCTCTACTACTTCACGCTCGTGCCTCTCTACTGATTCACGCTCGCGCCTCTCTACTGTTTCCCACTATCGCCTCTCTACTACTTCACGCGCGTGCCTCTCTACTGATTCACGCTCGCGCCTCTCTACTGCTTCACGCTCGCGCCTCTCTACTGTTTCTCGCTATCGCCTCTCTACTGATTCACGCTCGTGCCTCTCTACTGTTTCTCGCTATCGCCTCTCTACTGCTTCACGCTCGCGCCTCTCTACTGCTTCACGCTCGTGCCTCTACTGCTTCACGCTCGTGCCTCTCTACTGCTTCACGCTCGCGCCTCTCTACTGCTTCACGCTCGCGCCTCTCTACTGCTTCACGCTCGCGCCTCTCGACTGCTTCACGCTCGTGCCTCTATTGCTTCACGCTCGTGCCTCTCTACTGCTTCACGCTCGCGCCTCTCTACTGCTTCACGCTCGTGCCTCTACTGCTTCACGCTCGTGCCTCTCTACTGATTCACGCTCGTGCCTGTCTTCTACTTCCCGCTCGTGCCTCTCTATTGATTCACGCTCGCGCCTCTCTACTGCTTCACGCTCGCGCCTCTCTACTGATTCACGCTCGTGCCTCTGTACTGTTTCTCGCTATCGCCTCTCTACTGCTTCACGCTCGTGCCTCTCTACTGTTTCTCGCTATCGCATCTCTACTGCTTCGCGCTCGCGCCTCTCTACTGCTTCACGCTAGTGCCTCTCTACTGCTTCACGCTCGTGCCTCTACTGCTTCACGCTCGCGCCTCTCTACTGCCTCACGCTCGTGCCTCTCTACTGATTCACGCTATCGCCTCTCTACTGCTTCACGCTCGCGCTTCTCTACTGATCCACGCTATCGCCTCTCTACTGCTTCACGCTCGCGCCTCTCTACTGCTTCACGCTCGCGCCTCTCTACTGATTCACGCTCGCGCCTCTCTACTGCTTCACGCTCGTGCCTCTCTACTGTTTCCCCGCTATCGCCTCTCTACTGCTTCACGCTCGTGCCTCTCTACTGATTCACGCTATCGCCCCTCTACTACTTCACGCTCGTGCCTCTCTACTGATTCACGCTCGCGCCTCTCTACTGTTTCCTGCTATCGCCTCTCTACTACTTCACGCGCGTGCCTCTCTACTGATTCACGCTCGCGCCTCTCTACTGCTTCACGCTCGTGCCTCTCTACTGATTCACGCTATCGCCTCTACAGCTTCACGCTCGCGCCTCTCTACTGATCCACGCTATCGCCTTTCTACTGCTTCACCCTCGCGCCTCTCTACTGATTCACGCTCGCGCCTCTCTACTGTTTCACGCTCGTGCCTCTCTACTGTTTCCCCGCTATCGCCTCTCTACTGCTTCACGCTCGTGCCTCTCTACTGATTCACGCTATCGCCTCTCTACTACTTCACGCTCGTGCCTCTCCACTGATTAACGCTCGCGCCTCTCTACTGTTTCCCGCTATCGCCTCTCTACTACTTCACGCGCGTGCCTCTCTACTCATTCACGCCCGCACCTCTCTACTACTTCACGCTCGTGCCTCTCTACTGATTCACGCTATCGCCTCTCTACTGCTTCACGCTCGTGCCTCTCTACTGATTCACGCTATCGCCTCTCTACTACTTCACGCTCGTGTCTCTCTACTGATTCACGCTCGCGCCTCTCTACTGTTTCTCGCTATCGCCTCTCTACTGCTTCACGCTCACGCCTCTCTACTGCTTCACGCTCGCGCCTCTCGACTGATTCACGCTATCGCCTGTCTACTCCTTCACGCTCGCGCCTCTCTACTGCTTCACGCTCGTGCCTCTGTACTGCTTCACGCTCGCGCCTCTGTACTGATTCACGCTCGTGCCTGTCTTCTACTTCCCGCTCGTGCCTCTCTACTGAATCACGCTCGCGCCTCTCTACTGCTTCACGCTCGCGCCTCTCTACTGATTCACGCTCGCGCCTCTGTACTGTTTCTCGCTATCGCCTCTCTACTGCTTCACGCTCGTGCCTCTCTACTCTTTCTCGCTATCGCCTCTCTACTGCTTCGGGCTCGCGCCTCTCTACTGTTTCCCCGCTATCGCCTCTCTACTGCTTCACGCTCGTGCCTCTCTACTGATTAGTGCTATCGCCTCTCTACTACTTCACGCTCGTGCCTCTCTACTGATTCACGCTCGCGCCTCTCTACTGTTTCCCGCTATCGCCTCTCTACTACTTCACGCGCGTGCCTCTCTACTGATTCACGCTCGCGCCTCTCTACTGCTTCACGCTCGTGCCTCTCTACTGATTCATGCTATTGCCTCTCTACTACTTCACGCTCGTGCCTCTCTACTGATTCACGCTCGCGCCTCTCTACTGTTTCCCGCTATCGCCTCTCTACTACTTCACGCGCGTGCCTCTCTACTCATTCACGCCCGCACCTCTCTACTACTTCACGCTCGTGCCTCTCTACTGATTCACGCTATCGCCTCTCTACTGCTTCACGCTCGTGCCTCTCTACTGATTCACGCTATCGCCTCTCTACTACTTCACGCTCGTGTCTCTCTACTGATTCACGCTCGCGCCTCTCTACTGTTTCCCGCTATCGCCTCTCTACTACTTCACGCGCGTGCCTCTCTACTCATTCACGCCCGCACCTCTCTACTACTTCACCCTCGCGCCTCTCTACTGCTTCACGCTCGTGCCTCTCTACTGATTCACGATATCGGCTCTCTACTACTTCACGCTCGTGCCTCTCTACTGATTCACGCTCGCGCCTCTCTACTGTTTCCCACTATCGCCTCTCTACTACTTCACGCGCGTGCCTCTCTACTGATTCACGCTCGCGCCTCTCTACTGCTTCACGCTCGCGCCTCTCTACTGTTTCTCGCTATCGCCTCTCTACTGATTCACGCTCGTGCCTCTCTACTGTTTCTCGCTATCGCCTCTCTACTGCTTCACGCTCGCGCCTCTCTACTGCTTCACGCTCGTGCCTCTACTGCTTCACGCTCGTGCCTCTCTACTGCTTCACGCTCGCGCCTCTCTACTGCTTCACGCTCGCGCCTCTCTACTGCTTCACGCTCGCGCCTCTCGACTGCTTCACGCTCGTGCCTCTACTGCTTCACGCTCGTGCCTCTCTACTGCTTCACGCTCGCGCCTCTCTACTGCTTCACGCTCGTGCCTCTACTGCTTCACGCTCGTGCCTCTCTACTGATTCACGCTCGTGCCTGTCTTCTACTTCCCGCTCGTGCCTCTCTATTGATTCACGCTCGCGCCTCTCTACTGCTTCACGCTCGCGCCTCTCTACTGATTCACGCTCGTGCCTCTGTACTGTTTCTCGCTATCGCCTCTCTACTGCTTCACGCTCGTGCCAATCTACTGTTTCTCGCTATCGCCTCTCTACTGCTTCGCGCTCGCGCCTCTCTACTGCTTCACGCTAGTGCCTCTCTACTGCTTCACGCTCGTGCCTCTACTGCTTCACGCTCGCGCCTCTCTACTGCCTCACGCTCGTGCCTCTCTACTGATTCACGCTATCGCCTCTCTACTGCTTCACGCTCGCGCTTCTCTACTGATCCACGCTATCGCCTCTCTACTGCTTCACGCTCGCGCCTCTCTACTGCTTCACGCTCGCGCCTCTCTACTGATTCACGCTCGCGCCTCTCTACTGCTTCACGCTCGTGCCTCTCTACTGTTTCCCCGCTATCGCCTCTCTACTGCTTCACGCTCGTGCCTCTCTACTGATTCACGCTATCGCCCCTCTACTACTTCACGCTCGTGCCTCTCTACTGATTCACGCTCGCGCCTCTCTACTGTTTCCTGCTATCGCCTCTCTACTACTTCACGCGCGTGCCTCTCTACTGATTCACGCTCGCGCCTCTCTACTGCTTCACGCTCGTGCCTCTCTACTGATTCACGCTATCGCCTCTACAGCTTCACGCTCGCGCCTCTCTACTGATCCACGCTATCGCCTTTCTACTGCTTCACCCTCGCGCCTCTCTACTGATTCACGCTCGCGCCTCTCTACTGTTTCACGCTCGTGCCTCTCTACTGTTTCCCCGCTATCGCCTCTCTACTGCTTCACGCTCGTGCCTCTCTACTGATTCACGCTATCGCCTCTCTACTACTTCACGCTCGTGCCTCTCCACTGATTAACGCTCGCGCCTCTCTACTGTTTCCCGCTATCGCCTCTCTACTACTTCACGCGCGTGCCTCTCTACTCATTCACGCCCGCACCTCTCTACTACTTCACGCTCGTGCCTCTCTACTGATTCACGCTATCGCCTCTCTACTGCTTCACGCTCGTGCCTCTCTACTGATTCACGCTATCGCCTCTCTGCTACTTCACGCTCGTGTCTCTCTACTGATTCACGCTCGCGCCTCTCTACTGTTTCCCGCTATCGCCTCTCTACTACTTCACGCGCGTACCTCTCTACTGATTCACGCTCGCGCATCTCTACTGCTTCACGCTCGTGCCTCTCTACTGATTCACGCTATCGCCTCTCTACTGATTCACGCTCGCGCCTCTCTACTGCTTCACGCTCGTGCCTCTCTACTGATTCACGCTATCGCCTCTACAGCTTCACGCTCGCGCCTCTCTACTGATCCACGCTATCGCCTTTCTACTGCTTCACCCTCGCGCCTCTCTACTGATTCACGCTCGCGCCTCTCTACTGTTTCACGCTCGTGCCTCTCTACTGTTTCCCCGCTATCGCCTCTCTACTGCTTCACGCTCGTGCCTCTCTACTGATTCACGCTATCGCCTCTCTACTACTTCACGCTCGTGCCTCTCCACTGATTAACGCTCGCGCCTCTCTACTGTTTCCCGCTATCGCCTCTCTACTACTTCACGCGCGTGCCTCTCTACTCATTCACGCCCGCACCTCTCTACTACTTCACGCTCGTGCCTCTCTACTGATTCACGCTATCGCCTCTCTACTGCTTCACGCTCGTGCCTCTCTACTGATTCACGCTATCGCCTCTCTACTACTTCACGCTCGTGTCTCTCTACTGATTCACGCTCGCGCCTCTCTACTGTTTCCCGCTATCGCCTCTCTACTACTTCACGCGCGTACCTCTCTACTGATTCACGCTCGCGCATCTCTACTGCTTCACGCTCGTGCCTCTCTACTGATTCACGCTATCGCCTCTCTACTGCTTCACGCTCGCGCCTCTCTACTGCTTCACGCTCGTGCCTCTCTACTGCTTCACGCTCGTGCCTCTCTACGGATTCACGCTCGTGCCTGTCTACTACTTCCTGCTCGTGCCTCTCTACTGATTCACGCTCGCGCCTCTCTACTGATTCACGCTCGCGCCTCTCTACTGATTCACGCTCGCGCCTCTCTACTGTTTCTCGCTATCGCCTCTCTACTGCTTCACGCTCGTGCCTCTCTACTGTTTCTCGCTATCACCTCTCTACTGCTTCACGCTCGCGCCTCTCTACTGCTTCACGCTCGCGCCTCTCGACTGATTCACGCTATCGCCTCTCTACTGCTTCACGCTCGCGCCTCTCTAGTGTTTCTCGCTATCGCCTCTACTGCTTCACGCTCGCGCCCCTCTACTGCTTCACGCTCGTGCCTCTCTACTGCTTCACGCTCGTGCCTCTCTACTGATTCACGCTCGTGCCTGTCTACTACTTCCCGCTCGTGCCTCTCTACTGCTTCACGCTCGCGCCTCTCTACTGCTTCACGCTCGCGCCTCTCTACTGATTCACGCTCGCGCCTCTGTACTGTTTCTCGCTATCGCCTCTCTACTGCTTCACGCTCGTGCCTCTCTACTGTTTCTCGCTATCGCCTCTCTACTGCTTCGCGCTCGCGCCTCTCTACTGCTTCGCGCTCGTGCCTCTACTGCTTCACGCTCGCGCCGCTCTACTGATTCACGCTCGCGCCTCTCTACTGTTTCTCGCTATCGCCTCTCTACTGCTTCACGCTCACGCCTCTCTACTGCTTCACGCTCGCGCCTCTCGACTGATTCACGCTATCGCCTGTCTACTCCTTCACGCTCGCGCCTCTCTACTGCTTCACGCTCGTGCCTCTGTACTGCTTCACGCTCGCGCCTCTGTACTGATTCACGCTCGTGCCTGTCTTCTACTTCCCGCTCGTGCCTCTCTACTGAATCACGCTCGCGCCTCTCTACTGCTTCACGCTCGCGCCTCTCTACTGATTCACGCTCGCGCCTCTGTACTGTTTCTCGCTATCGCCTCTCTACTGCTTCACGCTCGTGCCTCTCTACTCTTTCTCGCTATCGCCTCTCTACTGATTCACGCTCGCGCCTCTCTACTGTTTCCCGCTATCGCCTCTCTACTACTTCACGCGCGTGCCTCTCTACTGATTCACGCTCGCGCCTCTCTACTGCTTCACGCTCGTGCCTCTCTACTGATTCATGCTAGTGCCTCTCTACTACTTCACGCTCGTGCCTCTCTACTGATTCACGCTCGCGCCTCTCTACTGTTTCCCGCTATCGCCTCTCTACTACTTCACGCGCGTGCCTCTCTACTCATTCACGCCCGCACCTCTCTACTACTTCACGCTCATGCCTCTCTACTGATTCACGCTATCGCCTCTCTACTGCTTCACGCTCGTGCCTCTCTACTGATTCACGCTATCGCCTCTCTACTACTTCACGCTCGTGTCTCTCTACTGATTCACGCTCGCGCCTCTCTACTGTTTCCCGCTATCGCCTCTCTACTACTTCACGCGCGTGCCTCTCTACTCATTCACGCCCGCACCTCTCTACTACTTCACCCTCGCGCCTCTCTACTGCTTCACGCTCGTGCCTCTCTACTGATTCACGATATCGGCTCTCTACTACTTCACGCTCGTGCCTCTCTACTGATTCACGCTCGCGCCTCTCTACTGTTTCCCACTATCGCCTCTCTACTACTTCACGCGCGTGCCTCTCTACTGATTCACGCTCGCGCCTCTCTACTGCTTCACGCTCGCGCCTCTCTACTGTTTCTCGCTATCGCCTCTCTACTGATTCACGCTCGTGCCTCTCTACTGTTTCTCGCTATCGCCTCTCTACTGCTTCACGCTCGCGCCTCTCTACTGCTTCACGCTCGTGCCTCTACTGCTTCACGCTCGTGCCTCTCTACTGCTTCACGCTCGCGCCTCTCTACTGCTTCACGCTCGCGCCTCTCTACTGCTTCACGCTCGCGCCTCTCGACTGCTTCACGCTCGTGCCTCTACTGCTTCACGCTCGTGCCTCTCTACTGCTTCACGCTCGCGCCTCTCTACTGCTTCACGCTCGTGCCTCTACTGCTTCACGCTCGTGCCTCTCTACTGATTCACGCTCGTGCCTGTCTTCTACTTCCCGCTCGTGCCTCTCTATTGATTCACGCTCGCGCCTCTCTACTGCTTCACGCTCGCGCCTCTCTACTGATTCACGCTCGTGCCTCTGTACTGTTTCTCGCTATCGCCTCTCTACTGCTTCACGCTCGTGCCTCTCTACTGTTTCTCGCTATCGCATCTCTACTGCTTCGCGCTCGCGCCTCTCTACTGCTTCACGCTAGTGCCTCTCTACTGCTTCACGCTCGTGCCTCTACTGCTTCACGCTCGCGCCTCTCTACTGCCTCACGCTCGTGCCTCTCTACTGATTCACGCTATCGCCTCTCTACTGCTTCACGCTCGCGCTTCTCTACTGATCCACGCTATCGCCTCTCTACTGCTTCACGCTCGCGCCTCTCTACTGCTTCACGCTCGCGCCTCTCTACTGATTCACGCTCGCGCCTCTCTACTGCTTCACGCTCGTGCCTCTCTACTGTTTCCCCGCTATCGCCTCTCTACTGCTTCACGCTCGTGCCTCTCTACTGATTCACGCTATCGCCCCTCTACTACTTCACGCTCGTGCCTCTCTACTGATTCACGCTCGCGCCTCTCTACTGTTTCCTGCTATCGCCTCTCTACTACTTCACGCGCGTGCCTCTCTACTGATTCACGCTCGCGCCTCTCTACTGCTTCACGCTCGTGCCTCTCTACTGATTCACGCTATCGCCTCTACAGCTTCACGCTCGCGCCTCTCTACTGATCCACGCTATCGCCTTTCTACTGCTTCACCCTCGCGCCTCTCTACTGATTCACGCTCGCGCCTCTCTACTGTTTCACGCTCGTGCCTCTCTACTGTTTCCCCGCTATCGCCTCTCTACTGCTTCACGCTCGTGCCTCTCTACTGATTCACGCTATCGCCTCTCTACTACTTCACGCTCGTGCCTCTCCACTGATTAACGCTCGCGCCTCTCTACTGTTTCCCGCTATCGCCTCTCTACTACTTCACGCGCGTGCCTCTCTACTCATTCACGCCCGCACCTCTCTACTACTTCACGCTCGTGCCTCTCTACTGATTCACGCTATCGCCTCTCTACTGCTTCACGCTCGTGCCTCTCTACTGATTCACGCTATCGCCTCTCTACTACTTCACGCTCGTGTCTCTCTACTGATTCACGCTCGCGCCTCTCTACTGTTTCCCGCTATCGCCTCTCTACTACTTCACGCGCGTACCTCTCTACTGATTCACGCTCGCGCATCTCTACTGCTTCACGCTCGTGCCTCTCTACTGATTCACGCTATCGCCTCTCTACTGCTTCACGCTCGCGCCTCTCTACTGCTTCACGCTCGTGCCTCTCTACTGCTTCACGCTCGTGCCTCTCTACGGATTCACGCTCGTGCCTGTCTACTACTTCCTGCTCGTGCCTCTCTACTGATTCACGCTCGCGCCTCTCTACTGATTCACGCTCGCGCCTCTCTACTGATTCACGCTCGCGCCTCTCTACTGTTTCTCGCTATCGCCTCTCTACTGCTTCACGCTCGTGCCTCTCTACTGTTTCTCGCTATCACCTCTCTACTGCTTCACGCTCGCGCCTCTCTACTGCTTCACGCTCGCGCCTCTCGACTGATTCACGCTATCGCCTCTCTACTGCTTCACGCTCGCGCCTCTCTAGTGTTTCTCGCTATCGCCTCTACTGCTTCACGCTCGCGCCTCTCTACTGCTTCACGCTCGCGCCTCTCGACTGATTCACGCTATCGCCTCTCTACTGCTTCACGCTCGCGCCTCTCTAGTGTTTCTCGCTATCGCCTCTACTGCTTCACGCTCGCGCCCCTCTACTGCTTCACGCTCGTGCCTCTCTACTGCTTCACGCTCGTGCCTCTCTACTGATTCACGCTCGTGCCTGTCTACTACTTCCCGCTCGTGCCTCTCTACTGCTTCACGCTCGCGCCTCTCTACTGCTTCACGCTCGCGCCTCTCTACTGATTCACGCTCGCGCCTCTGTACTGTTTCTCGCTATCGCCTCTCTACTGCTTCACGCTCGTGCCTCTCTACTGTTTCTCGCTATCGCCTCTCTACTGCTTCGCGCTCGCGCCTCTCTACTGCTTCGCGCTCGTGCCTCTACTGCTTCACGCTCGCGCCGCTCTACTGATTCACGCTCGCGCCTCTCTACTGTTTCTCGCTATCGCCTCTCTACTGCTTCACGCTCACGCCTCTCTACTGCTTCACGCTCGCGCCTCTCGACTGATTCACGCTATCGCCTGTCTACTCCTTCACGCTCGCGCCTCTCTACTGCTTCACGCTCGTGCCTCTGTACTGCTTCACGCTCGCGCCTCTGTACTGATTCACGCTCGTGCCTGTCTTCTACTTCCCGCTCGTGCCTCTCTACTGAATCACGCTCGCGCCTCTCTACTGCTTCACGCTCGCGCCTCTCTACTGATTCACGCTCGCGCCTCTGTACTGTTTCTCGCTATCGCCTCTCTACTGCTTCACGCTCGTGCCTCTCTACTCTTTCTCGCTATCGCCTCTCTACTGATTCACGCTCGCGCCTCTCTACTGTTTCCCGCTATCGCCTCTCTACTACTTCACGCGCGTGCCTCTCTACTGATTCACGCTCGCGCCTCTCTACTGCTTCACGCTCGTGCCTCTCTACTGATTCATGCTAGTGCCTCTCTACTACTTCACGCTCGTGCCTCTCTACTGATTCACGCTCGCGCCTCTCTACTGTTTCCCGCTATCGCCCTCTACTACTTCACGCGCGTGCCTCTCTACTCATTCACGCCCGCACCTCTCTACTACTTCACGCTCATGCCTCTCTACTGATTCACGCTATCGCCTCTCTACTGCTTCACGCTCGTGCCTCTCTACTGATTCACGCTATCGCCTCTCTACTACTTCACGCTCGTGTCTCTCTACTGATTCACGCTCGCGCCTCTCTACTGTTTCCCGCTATCGCCTCTCTACTACTTCACGCGCGTGCCTCTCTACTCATTCACGCCCGCACCTCTCTACTACTTCACCCTCGCGCCTCTCTACTGCTTCACGCTCGTGCCTCTCTACTGATTCACGATATCGGCTCTCTACTACTTCACGCTCGTGCCTCTCTACTGATTCACGCTCGCGCCTCTCTACTGTTTCCCACTATCGCCTCTCTACTACTTCACGCGCGTGCCTCTCTACTGATTCACGCTCGCGCCTCTCTACTGCTTCACGCTCGCGCCTCTCTACTGTTTCTCGCTATCGCCTCTCTACTGATTCACGCTCGTGCCTCTCTACTGTTTCTCGCTATCGCCTCTCTACTGCTTCACGCTCGCGCCTCTCTACTGCTTCACGCTCGTGCCTCTACTGCTTCACGCTCGTGCCTCTCTACTGCTTCACGCTCGCGCCTCTCTACTGCTTCACGCTCGCGCCTCTCTACTGCTTCACGCTCGCGCCTCTCGACTGCTTCACGCTCGTGCCTCTACTGCTTCACGCTCGTGCCTCTCTACTGCTTCACGCTCGCGCCTCTCTACTGCTTCACGCTCGTGCCTCTACTGCTTCACGCTCGTGCCTCTCTACTGATTCACGCTCGTGCCTGTCTTCTACTTCCCGCTCGTGCCTCTCTATTGATTCACGCTCGCGCCTCTCTACTGCTTCACGCTCGCGCCTCTCTACTGATTCACGCTCGTGCCTCTGTACTGTTTCTCGCTATCGCCTCTCTACTGCTTCACGCTCGTGCCTCTCTACTGTTTCTCGCTATCGCATCTCTACTGCTTCGCGCTCGCGCCTCTCTACTGCTTCACGCTAGTGCCTCTCTACTGCTTCACGCTCGTGCCTCTACTGCTTCACGCTCGCGCCTCTCTACTGCCTCACGCTCGTGCCTCTCTACTGATTCACGCTATCGCCTCTCTACTGCTTCACGCTCGCGCTTCTCTACTGATCCACGCTATCGCCTCTCTACTGCTTCACGCTCGCGCCTCTCTACTGCTTCACGCTCGCGCCTCTCTACTGATTCACGCTCGCGCCTCTCTACTGCTTCACGCTCGTGCCTCTCTACTGTTTCCCCGCTATCGCCTCTCTACTGCTTCACGCTCGTGCCTCTCTACTGATTCACGCTATCGCCCCTCTACTACTTCACGCTCGTGCCTCTCTACTGATTCACGCTCGCGCCTCTCTACTGTTTCCTGCTATCGCCTCTCTACTACTTCACGCGCGTGCCTCTCTACTGATTCACGCTCGCGCCTCTCTACTGCTTCACGCTCGTGCCTCTCTACTGATTCACGCTATCGCCTCTACAGCTTCACGCTCGCGCCTCTCTACTGATCCACGCTATCGCCTTTCTACTGCTTCACCCTCGCGCCTCTCTACTGATTCACGCTCGCGCCTCTCTACTGTTTCACGCTCGTGCCTCTCTACTGTTTCCCCGCTATCGCCTCTCTACTGCTTCACGCTCGTGCCTCTCTACTGATTCACGCTATCGCCTCTCTACTACTTCACGCTCGTGCCTCTCCACTGATTAACGCTCGCGCCTCTCTACTGTTTCCCGCTATCGCCTCTCTACTACTTCACGCGCGTGCCTCTCTACTCATTCACGCCCGCACCTCTCTACTACTTCACGCTCGTGCCTCTCTACTGATTCACGCTATCGCCTCTCTACTGCTTCACGCTCGTGCCTCTCTACTGATTCACGCTATCGCCTCTCTACTACTTCACGCTCGTGTCTCTCTACTGATTCACGCTCGCGCCTCTCTACTGTTTCCCGCTATCGCCTCTCTACTACTTCACGCGCGTACCTCTCTACTGATTCACGCTCGCGCATCTCTACTGCTTCACGCTCGTGCCTCTCTACTGATTCACGCTATCGCCTCTCTACTGCTTCACGCTCGCGCCTCTCTACTGCTTCACGCTCGTGCCTCTCTACTGCTTCACGCTCGTGCCTCTCTACGGATTCACGCTCGTGCCTGTCTACTACTTCCTGCTCGTGCCTCTCTACTGATTCACGCTCGCGCCTCTCTACTGATTCACGCTCGCGCCTCTCTACTGATTCACGCTCGCGCCTCTCTACTGTTTCTCGCTATCGCCTCTCTACTGCTTCACGCTCGTGCCTCTCTACTGTTTCTCGCTATCACCTCTCTACTGCTTCACGCTCGCGCCTCTCTACTGCTTCACGCTCGCGCCTCTCGACTGATTCACGCTATCGCCTCTCTACTGCTTCACGCTCGCGCCTCTCTAGTGTTTCTCGCTATCGCCTCTACTGCTTCACGCTCGCGCCTCTCTACTGATTCACGCTCGCGCCTCTGTACTGTTTCTCGCTATCGCCTCTCTACTGCTTCACGCTCGTGCCTCTCTACTGTTTCTCGCTATCGCCTCTCTACTGCTTCGCGCTCGCGCCTCTCTACTGCTTCGCGCTCGTGCCTCTACTGCTTCACGCTCGCGCCGCTCTACTGATTCACGCTCGCGCCTCTCTACTGTTTCTCGCTATCGCCTCTCTACTGCTTCACGCTCACGCCTCTCTACTGCTTCACGCTCGCGCCTCTCGACTGATTCACGCTATCGCCTGTCTACTCCTTCACGCTCGCGCCTCTCTACTGCTTCACGCTCGTGCCTCTGTACTGCTTCACGCTCGCGCCTCTGTACTGATTCACGCTCGTGCCTGTCTTCTACTTCCCGCTCGTGCCTCTCTACTGAATCACGCTCGCGCCTCTCTACTGCTTCACGCTCGCGCCTCTCTACTGATTCACGCTCGCGCCTCTGTACTGTTTCTCGCTATCGCCTCTCTACTGCTTCACGCTCGTGCCTCTCTACTCTTTCTCGCTATCGCCTCTCTACTGCTTCGGGCTCGCGCCTCTCTACTGTTTCCCCGCTATCGCCTCTCTACTGCTTCACGCTCGTGCCTCTCTACTGATTAGTGCTATCGCCTCTCTACTACTTCACGCTCGTGCCTCTCTACTGATTCACGCTCGCGCCTCTCTACTGTTTCCCGCTATCGCCTCTCTACTACTTCACGCGCGTGCCTCTCTACTGATTCACGCTCGCGCCTCTCTACTGCTTCACGCTCGTGCCTCTCTACTGATTCATGCTATTGCCTCTCTACTACTTCACGCTCGTGCCTCTCTACTGATTCACGCTCGCGCCTCTCTACTGTTTCCCGCTATCGCCTCTCTACTACTTCACGCGCGTGCCTCTCTACTCATTCACGCCCGCACCTCTCTACTACTTCACGCTCGTGCCTCTCTACTGATTCACGCTATCGCCTCTCTACTGCTTCACGCTCGTGCCTCTCTACTGATTCACGCTATCGCCTCTCTACTACTTCACGCTCGTGTCTCTCTACTGATTCACGCTCGCGCCTCTCTACTGTTTCCCGCTATCGCCTCTCTACTACTTCACGCGCGTGCCTCTCTACTCATTCACGCCCGCACCTCTCTACTACTTCACCCTCGCGCCTCTCTACTGATTCACGCTCGCGCCTCTCTACTGCTTCACGCTCGTGCCTCTCTACTGATTCACGCTATCGGCTCTCTACTACTTCACGCTCGTGCCTCTCTACTGATTCACGCTCGCGCCTCTCTACTGTTTCCCGCTATCGCCTCTCTACTACTTCACGCGCGTGCCTCTCTACCGATTCACGCTCGCGCCTCTACTGATTCACGCTCGCGCCTCTCTACTGCTTCACGCTCGTGCCTCTCTACTGTTTCCCCGCTATCGCCTCTCTACTGCTTCACGCTCGTGCCTCTCTACTGATTCACGATATCGGCTCTCTACTACTTCACGCTCGTGCCTCTCTACTGATTCACGCTCGCGCCTCTCTACTGTTTCCCACTATCGCCTCTCTACTACTTCACGCGCGTGCCTCTCTACTGATTCACGCTCGCGCCTCTCTACTGCTTCACGCTCGCGCCTCTCTACTGTTTCTCGCTATCGCCTCTCTACTGATTCACGCTCGTGCCTCTCTACTGTTTCTCGCTATCGCCTCTCTACTGCTTCACGGTCGGGCCTCTCTACTGCTTCACGCTCGTGCCTCTACTGCTTCACGCTCGCGCCTCTCTACTGCTTCACGCTCGCGCCTCTCGACTGATTCACGCTATCGCCTCTCTACTGCTTCACGCTCGCGCCTCTCTACTGCTTCACGCTCGTGCCTCTCTACTGATTCACGCTCGTGCCTGTCTACTACTTCCCGCTCGTGCCTCTCTACTGATTCACGCTCGCGCCTCTCTACTGCTTCACGCTCGCGCCTCTCTACTGATTCACGCTCGCGCCTCTGTACTGTTTCTCGCTATCGCCTCTCTACTGCTTCACGCTCGTGCCTCTCTACTGTTTCTCGCTATCGCCTCTCTACTGCTTCGCGCTCGCGCCTCTCTACTGCTTCGCGCTCGTGCCTCTACTGCTTCACGCTCGCGCCGCTCTACTGATTCACGCTCGCGCCTCTCTACTGTTTCTCGCTATCGCCTCTACTGCTTCACGCTCGCGCCTCTCTACTGCTTCACGCTCGCGCCTCTCGACTGATTCACGCTATCGCCTGTCTACTCCTTCACGCTTGCGCCTCTCTACTGCTTCACGCTCGTGCCTCTCTACTGATTCACGCTCGCGCCTCTCTACTGTTTCCCGCTATCGCCTCTCTACTACTTCACGCGCGTGCCTCTCTACTGATTCACGCTCGCGCCTCTCTACTGCTTCACGCTCGTGCCTCTCTACTGATTCATGCTATTGCCTCTCTACTACTTCACGCTCGTGCCTCTCTACTGATTCACGCTCGCGCCTCTCTACTGTTTCCCGCTATCGCCTCTCTACTACTTCACGCGCGTGCCTCTCTACTCATTCACGCCCGCACCTCTCTACTACTTCACGCTCGTGCCTCTCTACTGATTCACGCTATCGCCTCTCTACTGCTTCACGCTCGTGCCTCTCTACTGATTCACGCTATCGCCTCTCTACTACTTCACGCTCGTGTCTCTCTACTGATTCACGCTCGCGCCTCTCTACTGTTTCCCGCTATCGCCTCTCTACTACTTCACGCGCGTGCCTCTCTACTCATTCACGCCCGCACCTCTCTACTACTTCACCCTCGCGCCTCTCTACTGATTCACGCTCGCGCCTCTCTACTGCTTCACGCTCGTGCCTCTCTACTGATTCACGCTATCGGCTCTCTACTACTTCACGCTCGTGCCTCTCTACTGATTCACGCTCGCGCCTCTCTACTGTTTCCCGCTATCGCCTCTCTACTACTTCACGCGCGTGCCTCTCTACCGATTCACGCTCGCGCCTCTACTGATTCACGCTCGCGCCTCTCTACTGCTTCACGCTCGTGCCTCTCTACTGTTTCCCCGCTATCGCCTCTCTACTGCTTCACGCTCGTGCCTCTCTACTGATTCACGATATCGGCTCTCTACTACTTCACGCTCGTGCCTCTCTACTGATTCACGCTCGCGCCTCTCTACTGTTTCCCACTATCGCCTCTCTACTACTTCACGCGCGTGCCTCTCTACTGATTCACGCTCGCGCCTCTCTACTGCTTCACGCTCGCGCCTCTCTACTGTTTCTCGCTATCGCCTCTCTACTGATTCACGCTCGTGCCTCTCTACTGTTTCTCGCTATCGCCTCTCTACTGCTTCACGGTCGGGCCTCTCTACTGCTTCACGCTCGTGCCTCTACTGCTTCACGCTCGCGCCTCTCTACTGCTTCACGCTCGCGCCTCTCGACTGATTCACGCTATCGCCTCTCTACTGCTTCACGCTCGCGCCTCTCTACTGCTTCACGCTCGTGCCTCTCTACTGATTCACGCTCGTGCCTGTCTACTACTTCCCGCTCGTGCCTCTCTACTGATTCACGCTCGCGCCTCTCTACTGCTTCACGCTCGCGCCTCTCTACTGATTCACGCTCGCGCCTCTGTACTGTTTCTCGCTATCGCCTCTCTACTGCTTCACGCTCGTGCCTCTCTACTGTTTCTCGCTATCGCCTCTCTACTGCTTCGCGCTCGCGCCTCTCTACTGCTTCGCGCTCGTGCCTCTACTGCTTCACGCTCGCGCCGCTCTACTGATTCACGCTCGCGCCTCTCTACTGTTTCTCGCTATCGCCTCTACTGCTTCACGCTCGCGCCTCTCTACTGCTTCACGCTCGCGCCTCTCGACTGATTCACGCTATCGCCTGTCTACTCCTTCACGCTTGCGCCTCTCTACTGCTTCACGCTCGTGCCTCTGTACTGCTTCACGCTCGTGCCTCTGTACTGATTCACGCTCGTGCCTGTCTTCTACTTCGCGCTCGTGCCTCTCTACTGAATCACGCTCGCGCCTCTCTACTGCTTCACGCTCGCGCCTATCTACTGATTCACGCTCGCGCCTCTGTACTGTTTCTCGCTATCGCCTCTCTACTGCTTCACGCTCGTGCCTCTCTACTCTTTCTCGCTATCGCCTCTCTACTGCTTCGGGCTCGCGCCTCTCTACTGTTTCCCCGCTATCGCCTCTCTACTGCTTCACGCTCGTGCCTCTCTTCTGATTAGTGCTATCGCCTCTCTACTACTTCACGCTCGTGCCTCTCTACTGATTCACGCTCGCGCCTCTCTACTGTTTCCCGCTATCGCCTCTCTACTACTTCACGCGCGTGCCTCTCTACTGATTCACGCTCGCGCCTCTCTACTGCTTCACGCTCGTGCCTCTCTACTGATTCATGCTATTGCCTCTCTACTACTTCACGCTCGTGCCTCTCTACTGATTCACGCTCGCGCCTCTCTACTGTTTCCCGCTATCGCCTCTCTACTACTTCACGCGCGTGCCTCTACTCATTCACGCCCGCACCTCTCTACTACTTCACGCTCGTGCCTCTCTACTGATTCACGCTATCGCCTCTCTACTGCTTCACGCTCGTGCCCCTCTACTGATTCACGCTATCGCCTCTCTACTACTTCACGCTCGTGTCTCTCTACTGATTCACGCTCGCGCCTCTCTACTGTTTCCCGCTATCGCCTCTCTACTACTTCACGCGCGTGCCTCTCTACTCATTCACGCCCGCACCTCTCTACTACTTCACCCTCGCGCCTCTCTACTGATTCACGCTCGCGCCTCTCTACTGCTTCACGCTCGTGCCTCTCTACTGTTTCCCGCTATCGCCTCTCTACTACTTCACGCGCGTGCCTCTCTACTGATTCACGCTCGCGCCTCTCTACTGATTCACGCTCGCGCCTCTCTACTGCTTCACGCTCGTGCCTCTCTACTGTTTCCCCGCTATCGCCTCTCTACTGCTTCACGCTCGTGCCTCTCTACTGAATCACGATATCGGATCTCTCCTACTTCACGCTCGTGCCTCTCTACTGATTCACGCTCGCGCCTCTACTGTTTCCCACTATCGCCTCTCTACTACTTCACGCGCGTGCCTCTCTACTGATTCACGCTCGCGCCTCTCTACTGCTTCACGCTCGCGCCTCTCTACTGTTTCTCGCTATCGCCTCTCTACTGATTCACGCTCGTGCCTCTCTACTGTTTCTCGCTATCGCCTCTCTACTGCTTCACGCTCGCGCCTCTCTACTGCTTCACGCTCGTGCCTCTACTGCTTCACGCTCGTGCCTCTCTTCTGCTTCACGCTCGCGCCTCTCTACTGCTTCACGCTCGCGCCTCTCTACTGCTTCACGCTCGCGCCTCTCGACTGATTCACGCTATCGCCTGTCTACTGCTTCACGCTCGCGCCTCTCTACTGCTTCACGCTCGTGCCTCTACTGCTTCACGCTCGTGCCTCTCTACTGATTCACGCTCGTGCCTGTCTTCTACTTCCCGCTCGTGCCTCTCTATTGATTCACGCTCGCGCCTCTCTACTGCTTCACGCTCGCGCCTCTCTACTGATTCACGCTCGTGCCTCTCTACTGTTTCTCGCTATCGCCTCTCTACTGCTTCGCGCTCGCGCCTCTCTACTGCTTCACGCTAGTGCCTCTCTACTGCTTCACGCTCGTGCCTCTACTGCTTCACGCTCGCGCCTCTCTACTGCTTCACGCTCGTGCCTCTCTACTGATTCACGCTATCGCCTCTCTACTGCTTCACGCTCGCGCTTCTCTACTGATCCACGCTATCGCCTCTCTACTGCTTCACGCTCGCGCCTCTCTACTGCTTCACGCTCGCGCCTCTCTACTGATTCACGCTCGCGCCTCTCTACTGCTTCACGCTCGTGCCTCTCTACTGTTTCCCCGCTATCGCCTCTCTACTGCTTCACGCTCGTGCCTCTCTACTGATTCACGCTATCGCCCCTCCACTACTTCACGCTCGTGCCTCTCTACTGATTCACGCTCGCGCCTCTCTACTGTTTCCTGCTATCGCCTCTCTACTACTTCTCGCGCGTGCCTCTCTACTGATTCACGCTCGCGCCTCTCTACTGCTTCACGCTCGTGCCTCTCGACTGATTCACGCTATCGCCTCTACAGCTTCACGCTCGCGCCTCTCTACTGATCCACGCTATCGCCTTTCTACTGCTTCACCCTCGCGCCTCTCTACTGATTCACGCTCGCGCCTCTCTACTGTTTCACGCTCGTGCCTCTCTACTGTTTCCCCGCTATCGCCTCTCTACTGCTTCACGCTCGTGCCTCTCTACTGATTCACGCTATCGCCTCTCTACTACTTCACGCTCGTGCCTCTCTACTGATTAACGCTCGCGCCTCTCTACTGTTTCCCGCTATCGCCTCTCTACTACTTCACGCGCGTGCCTCTCTACTCATTCACGCCCGCACCTCTCTACTACTTCACGCTCGTGCCTCTCTACTGATTCACGCTATCGCCTCTCTACTGCTTCACGCTCGTGCCTCTCTACTGATTCACGCTATCGCCTCTCTACTACTTCACGCTCGTGTCTCTCTACTGATTCACGCTCGCGCCTCTCTACTGTTTCCCGCTATCGCCTCTCTACTACTTCACGCGCGTGCCTCTCTACTGATTCACGCTCGCGCATCTCTACTGCTTCACGCTCGTGCCTCTCTACTGATTCACGCTATCGCCTCTCTACTGCTTCACGCTCGCGCCTCTCTACTGCTTCACGCTCGTGCCTCTCTACTGCTTCACGCTCGTGCCTCTCTACTGATTCACGCTCGTGCCTGTCTACTACTTCCCGCTCGTGCCTCTCTACTGATTCACGCTCGCGCCTCTCTACTGCTTCACGCTCGCGCCTCTCTACTGATTCACGCTCGCGCCTCTGTACTGTTTCTCGCTATCGCCTCTCTACTGCTTCACGCTCGTGCCTCTCTACTGTTTCTCGCTATCGCCTCTCTACTGCTTCGCGCTCGCGCCTCTCTACTGCTTCGCGCTCGTGCCTCTACTGCTTCACGCTCGCGCCGCTCTACTGATTCACGCTCGCGCCTCTCTACTGTTTCTCGCTATCGCCTCTACTGCTTCACGCTCGCGCCTCTCTACTGCTTCACGCTCGCGCCTCTCGACTGATTCACGCTATCGCCTGTCTACTCCTTCACGCTCGCGCCTCTCTACTGCTTCACGCTCGTGCCTCTGTACTGCTTCACGCTCGCGCCTCTGTACTGATTCACGCTCGTGCCTGTCTTCTACTTCCCGCTCGTGCCTCTCTACTGAATCACGCTCGCGCCTCTCTACTGCTTCACGCTCACGCCTCTCTACTGATTCACGCTCGCGCCTCTGTACTGTTTCTCGCTATCGCCTCTCTACTGCTTCACGCTCGTGCCTCTCTACTCTTTCTCGCTATCGCCTCTCTACTGCTTCGGGCTCGCGCCTCTCTACTGTTTCCCCGCAATCGCCTCTCTACTGCTTCACGCTCGTGCCTCTCTACTGATTAGTGCTATCGCCTCTCTACTACTTCACGCTCGTGCCTCTCTACTGATTCACGCTCGCGCCTCTCTACTGTTTCCCGCTATCGCCTCTCTACTACTTCACGCGCGTGCCTCTCTACTGATTCACGCTCGCGCCGCTCTACTGCTTCACCCTCGTGCCTCTCTACTGATTCATGCTATTGCCTCTCTACTACTTCACGCTCGTGCCTCTCTACTGATTCACGCTCGCGCCTCTCTACTGTTTCCCGCTATCGCCTCTCTACTACTTCACGCGCGTGCCTCTCTACTCATTCACGCCCGCACCTCTCTACTACTTCACGCTCGTGCCTCTCTACTGATTCACGCTATCGCCTCTCTACTGCTTCACGCTCGTGCCTCTCTACTGATTCACGCTATCGCCTCTCTACTACTTCACGCTCGTGTCTCTCTGCTGATTCACGCTCGCGCCTCTCTACTGTTTCCCGCTATCGCCTCTCTACTACTTCACGCGCGTGCCTCTCTACTCATTCACGCCCGCACCACTCTACTACTTCACCCTCGCGCCTCTCTACTGATTCGCGCTCGCGCCTCTCTACTGCTTCACGCTCGTGCCTCTCTACTGATTCACGCTATCGGCTCTCTACTACTTCACGCTCGTGCCTCTCTACTGATTCACGCTCGCGCCTCTCTACTGTTTCCCGCTATCGCCTCTCTACTACTTCACGCGCGTGCCTCTCTACTGATTCACGCTCGCGCCTCTCTACTGATTCACGCTCGCGCCTCTCTACTGCTTCACGCTCGTGCCTCTCTACTGTTTCCCCGCTATCGCCTCTCTACTGCTTCACGCTCGTGCCTCTCTACTGATTCACGATATCGGCTCTCTACTACTTCACGCTCGTGCCTCTCTACTGATTCACGCTCGCGCCTCTCTACTGTTTCCCACTATCGCCTCTCTACTACTTCACGCGCGTGCCTCTCTACTGATTCACGCTCGCGCCTCTCTACTGCTTCACGCTCGCGCCTCTCTACTGTTTCTCGCTATCGCCTCGCTACTGATTCACGCTCGTGCCTCTCTACTGTTTCTCGCTATCGCCTCTCTACTGCTTCACGCTCGCGCCTCTCTACTGCTTCACGCTCGTGCCTCTACTGCTTCACGCTCGTGCCTCTCTACTGCTTCACGCTCGCGCCTCTCTACTGCTTCACGCTCGCGCCTCTCTACTGCTTCACGCTCGCGCCTCTCGACTGATTCACGCTATCGCCTGTCTACTGCTTCACGCTCGCGCCTCTCTACTGCTTCACGCTCGTGCCTCTACTGCTTCACGCTCGTGCCTCTCTACTGATTCACGCTCGTGCCTGTCTTCTACTTCCCGCTCGTGCCTCTCTATTGATTCACGCTCGCGCCTCTCTACTGCTTCACGCTCGCGCCTCTCTACTGATTCACGCTCGTGCCTCTGTACTGTTTCTCGCTATCGCCTCTCTACTGCTTCACGCTCGTGCCTCTCTACTGTTTCTCGCTATCGCCTCTCTACTGCTTCGCGCTCGCGCCTCTCTACTGCTTCACGCTAGTGCCTCTCTACTGCTTCACGCTCGTGCCTCTACTGCTTCACGCTCGCGCCTCTCTACTGCTTCACGCTCGTGCCTCTCTACTGATTCACGCTATCGCCTCTCTACTGCTTCACGCTCGCGCTT
Source organism: Dermacentor variabilis (assembly GCF_050947875.1). Taxonomy (NCBI): domain Eukaryota; kingdom Metazoa; phylum Arthropoda; class Arachnida; order Ixodida; family Ixodidae; genus Dermacentor; species Dermacentor variabilis. The sequence goes on from NW_027460824.1 coordinate 133,047, forward strand.
CTCTACTGATCCACGCTATCGCCTCTCTACTGCTTCACGCTCGCGCCTCTCTACTGCTTCACGCTCGCGCCTCTCTACTGATTCACGCTCGCGCCTCTCTACTGCTTCACGCTCGTGCCTCTCTACTGTTTCCCCGCTATCGCCTCTCTACTGCTTCACGCTCGTGCCTCTCTACTGATTCACGCTATCGCCCCTCTACTACTTCACGCTCGTGCCTCTCTACTGATTCACGCTCGCGCCTCTCTACTGTTTCCTGCTATCGCCTCTCTACTACTTCACGCGCGTGCCTCTCTACTGATTCACGCTCGCGCCTCTCTACTGCTTCACGCTCGTGCCTCTCTACTGATTCACGCTCGTGCCTGTCTACTACTTCCCGCTCGTGCCTCTCTACTGATTCACGCTCGCGCCTCTCTACTGCTTCACGCTCGCGCCTCTCTACTGATTCACGCTCGCGCCTCTGTACTGTTTCTCGCTATCGCCTCTCTACTGCTTCACGCTCGTGCCTCTCTACTGTTTCTCGCTATCGCCTCTCTACTGCTTCGCGCTCGCGCCTCTCTACTGCTTCGCGCTCGTGCCTCTACTGCTTCACGCTCGCGCCGCTCTACTGATTCACGCTCGCGCCTCTCTACTGTTTCTCGCTATCGCCTCTACTGCTTCACGCTCGCGCCTCTCTACTGCTTCACGCTCGCGCCTCTCGACTGATTCACGCTATCGCCTGTCTACTCCTTCACGCTTGCGCCTCTCTACTGCTTCACGCTCGTGCCTCTGTACTGCTTCACGCTCGTGCCTCTGTACTGATTCACGCTCGTGCCTGTCTTCTACTTCGCGCTCGTGCCTCTCTACTGAATCACGCTCGCGCCTCTCTACTGCTTCACGCTCGCGCCTCTCTGCTGATTCACGCTCGCGCCTCTGTACTGTTTCTCGCTATCGCCTCTCTACTGCTTCACGCTCGTGCCTCTCTACTCTTTCTCGCTATCGCCTCTCTACTGCTTCGGGCTCGCGCCTCTCTACTGTTTCCCCGCTATCGCCTCTCTACTGCTTCACGCTCGTGCCTCTCTTCTGATTAGTGCTATCGCCTGTCTACTACTTCACGCTCGTGCCTCTCTACTGATTCACGCTCGCGCCTCTCTACTGTTTCCCGCTATCGCCTCTCTACTACTTCACGCGCGTGCCTCTCTACTGATTCACGCTCGCGCCTCTCTACTGCTTCACGCTCGTGCCTCTCTACTGATTCATGCTATTGCCTCTCTACTACTTCACGCTCGTGTCTCTCTACTGATTCACGCTCGCGCCTCTCTACTGTTTCCCGCTATCGCCTCTCTACTACTTCACGCGCGTGCCTCTCTACTCATTCACGCCCGCACCTCTCTACTACTTCACCCTCGCGCCTCTCTACTGCTTCACGCTCGTGCCTCTCTACTGATTCACGCTATCGCCTCTCTACTACTTCACGCTCGTGCCTCTCTACTGATTCACGCTCGCGCCTCTCTACTGTTTCCCGCTATCGCCTCTCTACTACTTCACGCGCGTGCCTCTCTACTGATTCACGCTCGCGCCTCTCTACTGATTCACGCTCGCGCCTCTCTACTGCTTCACGCTCGTGCCTCTCTACTGTTTCCCCGCTATCGCCTCTCTACTGCTTCACGCTCGTGCCTCTCTACTGAATCACGATATCGGATCTCTCCTACTTCACGCTCGTGCCTCTCTACTGATTCACGCTCGCGCCTCTACTGTTTCCCACTATCGCCTCTCTACTACTTCACGCGCGTGCCTCTCTACTGATTCACGCTCGCGCCTCTCTACTGCTTCACGCTCGCGCCTCTCTACTGTTTCTCGCTATCGCCTCTCTACTGATTCACGCTCGTGCCTCTCTACTGTTTCTCGCTATCGCCTCTCTACTGCTTCACGCTCGCGCCTCTCTACTGCTTCACGCTCGTGCCTCTACTGCTTCACGCTCGTGCCTCTCTTCTGCTTCACGCTCGCGCCTCTCTACTGCTTCACGCTCGCGCCTCTCTACTGCTTCACGCTCGCGCCTCTCGACTGATTCACGCTATCGCCTGTCTACTGCTTCACGCTCGCGCCTCTCTACTGCTTCACGCTCGTGCCTCTACTGCTTCACGCTCGTGCCTCTCTACTGATTCACGCTCGTGCCTGTCTTCTACTTCCCGCTCGTGCCTCTCTATTGATTCACGCTCGCGCCTCTCTACTGCTTCACGCTCGCGCCTCTCTACTGATTCACGCTCGTGCCTCTGTACTGTTTCTCGCTATCGCCTCTCTACTGCTTCACGCTCGTGCCTCTCTACTGTTTCTCGCTATCGCCTCTCTACTGCTTCGCGCTCGCGCCTCTCTACTGCTTCACGCTAGTGCCTCTCTACTGCTTCACGCTCGTGCCTCTACTGCTTCACGCTCGCGCCTCTCTACTGCTTCACGCTCGTGCCTCTCTACTGATTCACGCTATCGCCTCTCTACTGCTTCACGCTCGCGCTTCTCTACTGATCCACGCTATCGCCTCTCTACTGCTTCACGCTCGCGCCTCTCTACTGCTTCACGCTCGCGCCTCTCTACTGATTCACGCTCGCGCCTCTCTACTGCTTCACGCTCGTGCCTCTCTACTGTTTCCCCGCTATCGCCTCTCTACTGCTTCACGCTCGTGCCTCTCTACTGATTCACGCTATCGCCCCTCTACTACTTCACGCTCGTGCCTCTCTACTGATTCACGCTCGCGCCTCTCTACTGTTTCCTGCTATCGCCTCTCTACTACTTCTCGCGCGTGCCTCTCTACTGATTCACGCTCGCGCCTCTCTACTGCTTCACGCTCGTGCCTCTCTACTGATTCACGCTATCGCCTCTACAGCTTCACGCTCGCGCCTCTCTACTGATCCACGCTATCGCCTTTCTACTGCTTCACCCTCGCGCCTCTCTACTGATTCACGCTCGCGCCTCTCTACTGTTTCACGCTCGTGCCTCTCTACTGTTTCCCCGCTATCGCCTCTCTACTGCTTCACGCTCGTGCCTCTCTACTGATTCACGCTATCGCCTCTCTACTACTTCACGCTCGTGCCTCTCTACTGATTCACGCTCGCGCCTCTCTACTGCTTCACGCTCGCGCCTCTCTACTGATTCACGCTCGCGCCTCTGTACTGTTTCTCGCTATCGCCTCTCTACTGCTTCACGCTCGTGCCTCTCTACTGTTTCTCGCTATCGCCTCTCTACTGCTTCGCGCTCGCGCCTCTCTACTGCTTCGCGCTCGTGCCTCTACTGCTTCGCGCTCGCGCCGCTCTACTGATTCACGCTCGCGCCTCTCTACTGTTTCTCGCTATCGCCTCTACTGCTTCACGCTCGCGCCTCTCTACTGCTTCACGCTCGCGCCTCTCGACTGATTCACGCTATCGCCTGTCTACTCCTTCACGCTTGCGCCTCTCTACTGCTTCACGCTCGTGCCTCTGTACTGCTTCACGCTCGTGCCTCTGTACTGATTCACGCTCGTGCCTGTCTTCTACTTCGCGCTCGTGCCTCTCTACTGAATCACGCTCGCGCCTCTCTACTGCTTCACGCTCGCGCCTCTCTACTGATTCACGCTCGCGCCTCTGTACTGTTTCTCGCTATCGCCTCTCTACTGCTTCACGCTCGTGCCTCTCTACTCTTTCTCGCTATCGCCTCTCTACTGCTTCGGGCTCGCGCCTCTCTACTGTTTCCCCGCTATCGCCTCTCTACTGCTTCACGCTCGTGCCTCTCTTCTGATTAGTGCTATCGCCTCTCTACTACTTCACGCTCGTGCCTCTCTACTGATTCACGCTCGCGCCTCTCTACTGTTTCCCGCTATCGCCTCTCTACTACTTCACGCGCGTGCCTCTCTACTGATTCACGCTCGCGCCTCTCTACTGCTTCACGCTCGTGCCTCTCTACTGATTCATGCTATTGCCTCTCTACTACTTCACGCTCGTGCCTCTCTACTGATTCACGCTCGCGCCTCTCTACTGTTTCCCGCTATCGCCTCTCTACTACTTCACGCGCGTGCCTCTCTACTCATTCACGCCCGCACCTCTCTACTACTTCACGCTCGTGCCTCTCTACTGATTCACGCTATCGCCTCTCTACTGCTTCACGCTCGTGCCCCTCTACTGATTCACGCTATCGCCTCTCTACTACTTCACGCTCGTGTCTCTCTACTGATTCACGCTCGCGCCTCTCTACTGTTTCCCGCTATCGCCTCTCTACTACTTCACGCGCGTGCCTCTCTACTCATTCACGCCCGCACCTCTCTACTACTTCACCCTCGCGCCTCTCTACTGATTCACGCTCGCGCCTCTCTACTGCTTCACGCTCGTGCCTCTCTACTGATTCACGCTATCGGCTCTCTACTACTTCACGCTCGTGCCTCTCTACTGATTCACGCTCGCGCCTCTCTACTGTTTCCCGCTATCGCCTCTCTACTACTTCACGCGCGTGCCTCTCTACTGATTCACGCTCGCGCCTCTCTACTGATTCACGCTCGCGCCTCTCTACTGCTTCACGCTCGTGCCTCTCTACTGTTTCCCCGCTATCGCCTCTCTACTGCTTCACGCTCGTGCCTCTCTACTGAATCACGATATCGGATCTCTCCTACTTCACGCTCGTGCCTCTCTACTGATTCACGCTCGCGCCTCTACTGTTTCCCACTATCGCCTCTCTACTACTTCACGCGCGTGCCTCTCTACTGATTCACGCTCGCGCCTCTCTACTGCTTCACGCTCGCGCCTCTCTACTGTTTCTCGCTATCGCCTCTCTACTGATTCACGCTCGTGCCTCTCTACTGTTTCTCGCTATCGCCTCTCTACTGCTTCACGCTCGCGCCTCTCTACTGCTTCACGCTCGTGCCTCTACTGCTTCACGCTCGTGCCTCTCTTCTGCTTCACGCTCGCGCCTCTCTACTGCTTCACGCTCGCGCCTCTCTACTGCTTCACGCTCGCGCCTCTCGACTGATTCACGCTATCGCCTGTCTACTGCTTCACGCTCGCGCCTCTCTACTGCTTCACGCTCGTGCCTCTACTGCTTCACGCTCGTGCCTCTCTACTGATTCACGCTCGTGCCTGTCTTCTACTTCCCGCTCGTGCCTCTCTATTGATTCACGCTCGCGCCTCTCTACTGCTTCACGCTCGCGCCTCTCTACTGATTCACGCTCGTGCCTCTGTACTGTTTCTCGCTATCGCCTCTCTACTGCTTCACGCTCGTGCCTCTCTACTGTTTCTCGCTATCGCCTCTCTACTGCTTCGCGCTCGCGCCTCTCTACTGCTTCACGCTAGTGCCTCTCTACTGCTTCACGCTCGTGCCTCTACTGCTTCACGCTCGCGCCTCTCTACTGCTTCACGCTCGTGCCTCTCTACTGATTCACGCTATCGCCTCTCTACTGCTTCACGCTCGCGCTTCTCTGCTGATCCACGCTATCGCCTCTCTACTGCTTCACGCTCGCGCCTCTCTACTGCTTCACGCTCGCGCCTCTCTACTGATTCACGCTCGCGCCTCTCTACTGCTTCACGCTCGTGCCTCTCTACTGTTTCCCCGCTATCGCCTCTCTACTGCTTCACGCTCGTGCCTCTCTACTGATTCACGCTATCGCCCCTCTACTACTTCACGCTCGTGCCTCTCTACTGATTCACGCTCGCGCCTCTCTACTGTTTCCTGCTATCGCCTCTCTACTACTTCTCGCGCGTGCCTCTCTACTGATTCACGCTCGCGCCTCTCTACTGCTTCACGCTCGTGCCTCTCTGCTGATTCACGCTATCGCCTCTACAGCTTCACGCTCGCGCCTCTCTACTGATCCACGCTATCGCCTTTCTACTGCTTCACCCTCGCGCCTCTCTACTGATTCACGCTCGCGCCTCTCTACTGTTTCACGCTCGTGCCTCTCTACTGTTTCCCCGCTATCGCCTCTCTACTGCTTCACGCTCGTGCCTCTCTACTGATTCACGCTATCGCCTCTCTACTACTTCACGCTCGTGCCTCTCTACTGATTAACGCTCGCGCCTCTCTACTGTTTCCCGCTATCGCCTCTCTACTACTTCACGCGCGCGCCTCTCTACTCATTCACGCCCGCACCTCTCTACTACTTCACGCTCGTGCCTCTCTACTGATTCACGCTATCGCCTCTCTACTGCTTCACGCTCGTGCCTCTCTACTGATTCACGCTATCGCCTCTCTACTACTTCACGCGCGTGCCTCTCTACTGATTCACGCTCGCGCATCTCTACTGCTTCACGCTCGTGCCTCTCTACTGATTCACGCTATCGCCTCTCTACTGCTTCACGCTCGCGCCTCTCTACTGCTTCACGCTCGTGCCTCTCTACTGCTTCACGCTCGTGCCTCTCTACTGATTCACGCTCGTGCCTGTCTACTACTTCCCGCTCGTGCCTCTCTACTGATTCACGCTCGCGCCTCTCTACTGCTTCACGCTCGCGCCTCTCTACTGATTCACGCTCGCGCCTCTGTACTGTTTCTCGCTATCGCCTCTCTACTGCTTCGCGCTCGCGCCTCTCTACTGCTTCGCGCTCGTGCCTCTACTGCTTCACGCTCGCGCCGCTCTACTGATTCACGCTCGCGCCTCTCTACTGTTTCTCGCTATCGCCTCTACTGCTTCACGCTCGCGCCTCTCTACTGCTTCACGCTCGCGCCTCTCGACTGATTCACGCTATCGCCTGTCTACTCCTTCACGCTCGCGCCTCTCTACTGCTTCACGCTCGTGCCTCTGTACTGCTTCACGCTCGCGCCTCTGTACTGATTCACGCTCGTGCCTGTCTTCTACTTGCCGCTCGTGCCTCTCTACTGAATCACGCTCGCGCCTCTCTACTGCTTCACGCTCGCGCCTCTCTACTGATTCACGCTCGCGCCTCTGTATTGTTTCTCGCTATCGCCTCTCTACTGCTTCACGCTCGTGCCTCTCTTCTCTTTCTCGCTATCGCCTCTCTACTGCTTCGGGCTCGCGCCTCTCTACTGTTTCCCCGCAATCGCCTCTCTACTGCTTCACGCTCGTGCCTCTCTACTGATTAGTGCTATCGCCTCTCTACTACTTCACGCTCGTGTCTCTCTACTGATTCACGCTCGCGCCGCTCTACTGTTTCCCGCTATCGCCTCTCTACTACTTCACGCGCGTGCCTCTCTACTCATTCACGCCCGCACCTCTCTACTACTTCACCCTCGCGCCTCTCTACTGCTTCACGCTCGTGCCTCTCTACTGATTCACGCTATCGGCTCTCTACTACTTCACGCTCGTGCCTCTCTACTGATTCACGCTCGCGCCTCTCTACTGTTTCCCGCTATCGCCTCTCTACTACTTCACGCGCGTGCCTCTCTACTGATTCACGCTCGCGCCTCTCTACTGATTCACGCTCGCGCCTCTCTACTGCTTCACGCTCGTGCCTCTCTACTGTTTCCCCGCTATCGCCTCTCTACTGCTTCACGCTCGTGCCTCTCTACTGAATCACGATATCGGATCTCTCCTACTTCACGCTCGTGCCTCTCTACTGATTCACGCTCGCGCCTCTACTGTTTCCCACTATCGCCTCTCTACTACTTCACGCGCGTGCCTCTCTACTGATTCACGCTCGCGCCTCTCTACTGCTTCACGCTCGCGCCTCTCTACTGTTTCTCGCTATCGCCTCTCTACTGATTCACGCTCGTGCCTCTCTACTGTTTCTCGCTATCGCCTCTCTACTGCTTCACGCTCGCGCCTCTCTACTGCTTCACGCTCGTGCCTCTACTGCTTCACGCTCGTGCCTCTCTTCTGCTTCACGCTCGCGCCTCTCTACTGCTTCACGCTCGCGCCTCTCTACTGCTTCACGCTCGCGCCTCTCGACTGATTCACGCTATCGCCTGTCTACTGCTTCACGCTCGCGCCTCTCTACTGCTTCACGCTCGTGCCTCTACTGCTTCACGCTCGTGCCTCTCTACTGATTCACGCTCGTGCCTGTCTTCTACTTCCCGCTCGTGCCTCTCTATTGATTCACGCTCGCGCCTCTCTACTGCTTCACGCTCGCGCCTCTCTACTGATTCACGCTCGTGCCTCTGTACTGTTTCTCGCTATCGCCTCTCTACTGCTTCACGCTCGTGCCTCTCTACTGTTTCTCGCTATCGCCTCTCTACTGCTTCGCGCTCGCGCCTCTCTACTGCTTCACGCTAGTGCCTCTCTACTGCTTCACGCTCGTGCCTCTACTGCTTCACGCTCGCGCCTCTCTACTGCTTCACGCTCGTGCCTCTCTACTGATTCACGCTATCGCCTCTCTACTGCTTCACGCTCGCGCTTCTCTACTGATCCACGCTATCGCCTCTCTACTGCTTCACGCTCGCGCCTCTCTACTGCTTCACGCTCGCGCCTCTCTACTGATTCACGCTCGCGCCTCTCTACTGCTTCACGCTCGTGCCTCTCTACTGTTTCCCCGCTATCGCCTCTCTACTGCTTCACGCTCGTGCCTCTCTACTGATTCACGCTATCGCCCCTCTACTACTTCACGCTCGTGCCTCTCTACTGATTCACGCTCGCGCCTCTCTACTGTTTCCTGCTATCGCCTCTCTACTACTTCTCGCGCGTGCCTCTCTACTGATTCACGCTCGCGCCTCTCTACTGCTTCACGCTCGTGCCTCTCTACTGATTCACGCTATCGCCTCTACAGCTTCACGCTCGCGCCTCTCTACTGATCCACGCTCTCGCCTTTCTACTGCTTCACCCTCGCGCCTCTCTACTGTTTCACGCTCGTGCCTCTCTACTGTTTCCCCGCTATCGCCTCTCTACTGCTTCACGCTCGTGCCTCTCTACTGATTCACGCTATCGCCTCTCTACTACTTCACGCTCGTGCCTCTCTACTGATTCACGCTCGCGCCTCTCTACTGCTTCACGCTCGCGCCTCTCTACTGATTCACGCTCGCGCCTCTGTACTGTTTCTCGCTATCGCCTCTCTACTGCTTCACGCTCGTGCCTCTCTACTGTTTCTCGCTATCGCCTCTCTACTGCTTCGCGCTCGCGCCTCTCTACTGCTTCGCGCTCGTGCCTCTACTGCTTCACGCTCGCGCCGCTCTACTGATTCACGCTCGCGCCTCTCTACTGTTTCTCGCTATCGCCTCTACTGCTTCACGCTCGCGCCTCTCTACTGCTTCACGCTCGCGCCTCTCGACTGATTCACGCTATCGCCTGTCTACTCCTTCACGCTTGCGCCTCTCTACTGCTTCACGCTCGTGCCTCTGTACTGCTTCACGCTCGTGCCTCTGTACTGATTCACGCTCGTGCCTGTCTTCTACTTCGCGCTCGTGCCTCTCTACTGAATCACGCTCGCGCCTCTCTACTGCTTCACGCTCGCGCCTCTCTACTGATTCACGCTCGCGCCTCTGTACTGTTTCTCGCTATCGCCTCTCTACTGCTTCACGCTCGTGCCTCTCTACTCTTTCTCGCTATCGCCTCTCTACTGCTTCGGACTCGCGCCTCTCTACTGTTTCCCCGCTATCGCCTCTCTACTGCTTCACGCTCGTGCCTCTCTTCTGATTAGTGCTATCGCCTCTCTACTACTTCACGCTCGTGCCTCTCTACTGATTCATGCTCGCGCCTCTCTACTGTTTCCCGCTATCGCCTCTCTACTACTTCACGCGCGTGCCTCTCTACTGATTCACGCTCGCGCCTCTCTACTGCTTCACGCTCGTGCCTCTCTACTGATTCATGCTATTGCCTCTCTACTACTTCACGCTCGTGCCTCTCTACTGATTCACGCTCGCGCCTCTCTACTGTTTCCCGCTATCGCCTCTCTACTACTTCACGCGCCTGCCTCTCTACTCATTCACGCCCGCACCTCTCTACTACTTCACGCTCGTGCCTCTCTACTGATTCACGCTATCGCCTCTCTACTGCTTCACGCTCGTGCCCCTCTACTGATTCACGCTATCGCCTCTCTACTACTTCACGCTCGTGTCTCTCTACTGATTCACGCTCGCGCCTCTCTACTGTTTCCCGCTATCGCCTCTCTACTACTTCACGCGCGTGCCTCTCTACTCATTCACGCCCGCACCTCTCTACTACTTCACCCTCGCGCCTCTCTACTGATTCACGCTCGCGCCTCTCTACTGCTTCACGCTCGTGCCTCTCTACTGATTCACGCTATCGGCTCTCTACTACTTCACGCTCGTGCCTCTCTACTGATTCACGCTCGCGCCTCTCTACTGTTTCCCGCTATCGCCTCTCTACTACTTCACGCGCGTGCCTCTCTACTGATTCACGCTCGCGCCTCTCTACTGATTCACGCTCGCGCCTCTCTACTGCTTCACGCTCGTGCCTCTCTACTGTTTCCCCGCTATCGCCTCTCTACTGCTTCACGCTCGTGCCTCTCTACTGAATCACGATATCGGATCTCTCCTACTTCACGCTCGTGCCTCTCTACTGATTCACGCTCGCGCCTCTACTGTTTCCCACTATCGCCTCTCTACTACTTCACGCGCGTGCCTCTCTACTGATTCACGCTCGCGCCTCTCTACTGCTTCACGCTCGCGCCTCTCTACTGTTTCTCGCTATCGCCTCTCTACTGATTCACGCTCGTGCCTCTCTACTGTTTCTCGCTATCGCCTCTCTACTGCTTCACGCTCGCGCCTCTCTACTGCTTCACGCTCGTGCCTCTACTGCTTCACGCTCGTGCCTCTCTTCTGCTTCACGCTCGCGCCTCTCTACTGCTTCACGCTCGCGCCTCTCTACTGCTTCACGCTCGCGCCTCTCGACTGATTCACGCTATCGCCTGTCTACTGCTTCACGCTCGCGCCTCTCTACTGCTTCACGCTCGTGCCTCTACTGCTTCACGCTCGTGCCTCTCTACTGATTCACGCTCGTGCCTGTCTTCTACTTCCCGCTCGTGCCTCTCTATTGATTCACGCTCGCGCCTCTCTACTGCTTCACGCTCGCGCCTCTCTACTGATTCACGCTCGTGCCTCTGTACTGTTTCTCGCTATCGCCTCTCTACTGCTTCACGCTCGTGCCTCTCTACTGTTTCTCGCTATCGCCTCTCTACTGCTTCGCGCTCGCGCCTCTCTACTGCTTCACGCTAGTGCCTCTCTACTGCTTCACGCTCGTGCCTCTACTGCTTCACGCTCGCGCCTCTCTACTGCTTCACGCTCGTGCCTCTCTACTGATTCACGCTATCGCCTCTCTACTGCTTCACGCTCGCGCTTCTCTACTGATCCACGCTATCGCCTCTCTACTGCTTCACGCTCGCGCCTCTCTACTGCTTCACGCTCGCGCCTCTCTACTGATTCACGCTCGCGCCTCTCTACTGCTTCACGCTCGTGCCTCTCTACTGTTTCCCCGCTATCGCCTCTCTACTGCTTCACGCTCGTGCCTCTCTACTGATTCACGCTATCGCCCCTCTACTACTTCACGCTCGTGCCTCTCTACTGATTCACGCTCGCGCCTCTCTACTGTTTCCTGCTATCGCCTCTCTACTACTTCTCGCGCGTGCCTCTCTACTGATTCACGCTCGCGCCTCTCTACTGCTTCACGCTCGTGCCTCTCTACTGATTCACGCTATCGCCTCTACAGCTTCACGCTCGCGCCTCTCTACTGATCCACGCTATCGCCTTTCTACTGCTTCACCCTCGCGCCTCTCTACTGATTCACGCTCGCGCCTCTCTACTGTTTCACGCTCGTGCCTCTCTACTGTTTCCCCGCTATCGCCTCTCTACTGCTTCACGCTCGTGCCTCTCTACTGATTCACGCTATCGCCTCTCTACTACTTCACGCTCGTGCCTCTCTACTGATTAACGCTCGTGCCTCTCTACTGTTTCCCGCTATCGCCTCTCTACTACTTCACGCGCGCGCCTCTCTACTCATTCACGCCCGCACCTCTCTACTACTTCACGCTCGTGCCTCTCTACTGATTCACGCTATCGCCTCTCTACTGCTTCACGCTCGTGCCTCTCTACTGATTCACGCTATCGCCTCTCTACTACTTCACGCTCGTGTCTCTCTACTGATTCACGCTCGCGCCTCTCGACTGATTCACGCTATCGCCTGTCTACTCCTTCACGCTTGCGCCTCTCTACTGCTTCACGCTCGTGCCTCTGTACTGCTTCACGCTCGTGCCTCTGTACTGATTCACGCTCGTGCCTGTCTTCTACTTCGCGCTCGTGCCTCTCTACTGAATCACGCTCGCGCCTCTCTACTGCTTCACGCTCGCGCCTCTCTACTGATTCACGCTCGCGCCTCTGTACTGTTTCTCGCTATCGCCTCTCTACTGCTTCACGCTCGTGCCTCTCTACTCTTTCTCGCTATCGCCTCTCTACTGCTTCGGGCTCGCGCCTCTCTACTGTTTCCCCGCTATCGCCTCTCTACTGCTTCACGCTCGTGCCTCTCTTCTGATTAGTGCTATCGCCTCTCTACTACTTCACGCTCGTGCCTCTCTACTGATTCATGCTCGCGCCTCTCTACTGTTTCCCGCTATCGCCTCTCTACTACTTCACGCGCGTGCCTCTCTACTGATTCACGCTCGCGCCTCTCTACTGCTTCACGCTCGTGCCTCTCTACTGATTCATGCTATTGCCTCTCTACTACTTCACGCTCGTGCCTCTCTACTGATTCACGCTCGCGCCTCTCTACTGTTTCCCGCTATCGCCTCTCTACTACTTCACGCGCCTGCCTCTCTACTCATTCACGCCCGCACCTCTCTACTACTTCACGCTCGTGCCTCTCTACTGATTCACGCTATCGCCTCTCTACTGCTTCACGCTCGTGCCCCTCTACTGATTCACGCTATCGCCTCTCTACTACTTCACGCTCGTGTCTCTCTACTGATTCACGCTCGCGCCTCTCTACTGTTTCCCGCTATCGCCTCTCTACTACTTCACGCGCGTGCCTCTCTACTCATTCACGCCCGCACCTCTCTACAACTTCACCCTCGCGCCTCTCTACTGATTCACGCTCGCGCCTCTCTACTGCTTCACGCTCGTGCCTCTCTACTGATTCACGCTATCGGCTCTCTACTACTTCACGCTCGTGCCTCTCTACTGATTCACGCTCGCGCCTCTCTACTGTTTCCCGCTATCGCCTCTCTACTACTTCACGCGCGTGCCTCTCTACTGATTCACGCTCGCGCCTCTCTACTGATTCACGCTCGCGCCTCTCTACTGCTTCACGCTCGTGCCTCGCTACTGTTTCCCCGCTATCGCCTCTCTACTGCTTCACGCTCGTGCCTCTCTACTGAATCACGATATCGGATCTCTCCTACTTCACGCTCGTGCCTCTCTACTGATTCACGCTCGCGCCTCTACTGTTTCCCACTATCGCCTCTCTACTACTTCACGCGCGTGCCTCTCTACTGATTCACGCTCGCGCCTCTCTACTGCTTCACGCTCGCGCCTCTCTACTGTTTCTCGCTATCGCCTCTCTACTGATTCACGCTCGTGCCTCTCTACTGTTTCTCGCTATCGCCTCTCTACTGCTTCACGCTCGCGCCTCTCTACTGCTTCACGCTCGTGCCTCTACTGCTTCACGCTCGTGCCTCTCTTCTGCTTCACGCTCGCGCCTCTCTACTGCTTCACGCTCGCGCCTCTCTACTGCTTCACGCTCGCGCCTCTCGACTGATTCACGCTATCGCCTGTCTACTGCTTCACGCTCGCGCCTCTCTACTGCTTCACGCTCGTGCCTCTACTGCTTCACGCTCGTGCCTCTCTACTGATTCACGCTCGTGCCTGTCTTCTACTTCCCGCTCGTGCCTCTCTATTGATTCACGCTCGCGCCTCTCTACTGCTTCACGCTCGCGCCTCTCTACTGATTCACGCTCGTGCCTCTGTACTGTTTCTCGCTATCGCCTCTCTACTGCTTCACGCTCGTGCCTCTCTACTGTTTCTCGCTATCGCCTCTCTACTGCTTCGCGCTCGCGCCTCTCTACTGCTTCACGCTAGTGCCTCTCTACTGCTTCACGCTCGTGCCTCTACTGCTTCACGCTCGCGCCTCTCTACTGCTTCACGCTCGTGCCTCTCTACTGATTCACGCTATCGCCTCTCTACTGCTTCACGCTCGCGCTTCTCTACTGATCCACGCTATCGCCTCTCTACTGCTTCACGCTCGCGCCTCTCTACTGCTTCACGCTCGCGCCTCTCTACTGATTCACGCTCGCGCCTCTCTACTGCTTCACGCTCGTGCCTCTCTACTGTTTCCCCGCTATCGCCTCTCTACTGCTTCACGCTCGTGCCTCTCTACTGATTCACGCTATCGCCCCTCTACTACTTCACGCTCGTGCCTCTCTACTGATTCACGCTCGCGCCTCTCTACTGTTTCCTGCTATCGCCTCTCTACTACTTCTCGCGCGTGCCTCTCTACTGATTCACGCTCGCGCCTCTCTACTGCTTCACGCTCGTGCCTCTCTACTGATTCACGCTATCGCCTCTACAGCTTCACGCTCGCGCCTCTCTACTGATCCACGCTATCGCCTTTCTACTGCTTCACCCTCGCGCCTCTCTACTGATTCACGCTCGCGCCTCTCTACTGTTTCACGCTCGTGCCTCTCTACTGTTTCCCCGCTATCGCCTCTCTACTGCTTCACGCTCGTGCCTCTCTACTGATTCACGCTATCGCCTCTCTACTACTTCACGCTCGTGCCTCTCTACTGATTAACGCTCGCGCCTCTCTACTGTTTCCCGCTATCGCCTCTCTACTACTTCACGCGCGCGCCTCTCTACTCATTCACGCCCGCACCTCTCTACTACTTCACGCTCGTGCCTCTCTACTGATTCACGCTATCGCCTCTCTACTGCTTCACGCTCGTGCCTCTCTACTGATTCACGCTATCGCCTCTCTACTACTTCACGCTCGTGTCTCTCTACTGATTCACGCTCGCGCCTCTCTACTGTTTCCCGCTATCGCCTCTCTAATACTTCACGCGCGTGCCTCTCTACTGATTCACGCTCGCGCATCTCTACTGCTTCACGCTCGTGCCTCTCTACTGATTCACGCTATCGCCTCTCTACTGCTTCACGCTCGCGCCTCTCTACTGCTTCACGCTCGTGCCTCTCTACTGCTTCACGCTCGTGCCTCTCTACTGATTCACGCTCGTGCCTGTCTACTACTTCCCGCTCGTGCCTCTCTACTGATTCACGCTCGCGCCTCTCTACTGCTTCACGCTCGCGCCTCTCTACTGATTCACGCTCGCGCCTCTGTACTGTTTCTCGCTATCGCCTCTCTACTGCTTCACGCTCGTTCCTCTCTACTGTTTCTCGCTATCGCCTCTCTACTGCTTCGCGCTC
The DNA here is from genome assembly GCF_050947875.1 of Dermacentor variabilis. NCBI lineage: Eukaryota > Metazoa > Arthropoda > Arachnida > Ixodida > Ixodidae > Dermacentor > Dermacentor variabilis. The sequence goes on from NW_027460824.1 coordinate 148,284, forward strand.
GCGCCTCTCTACTGCTTCGCGCTCGTGCCTCTACTGCTTCACGCTCGCGCCGCTCTACTGATTCACGATCGCGCCTCTCTACTGTTTCTCGCTATCGCCTCTACTGCTTCACGCTCGCGCCTCTCTACTGCTTCACGCTCGCGCCTCTCGACTGATTCACGCTATCGCCTGTCTACTCCTTCACGCTCGCGCCTCTCTACTGCTTCACGCTCGTGCCTCTGTACTGCTTCACGCTCGCGCCTCTGTACTGATTCACGCTCGTGCCTGTCTTCTACTTCCCGCTCGTGCCTCTCTACTGAATCACGCTCGCGCCTCTCTACTGCTTCACGCTCGCGCCTCTCTACTGATTCACGCTCGCGCCTCTGTACTGTTTCTCGCTATCGCCTCTCTACTGCTTCACGCTCGTGCCTTTCTACTCTTTCTCGCTATCGCCTCTCTACTGCTTCGGGCTCGCGCCTCTCTACTGTTTCCCCGCAATCGCCTCTCTACTGCTTCACGCTCGTGCCTCTCTACTGATTAGTGCTATCGCCTCTCTACTACTTCACGCTCGTGCCTCTCTACTGATTCACGCTCGCGCCTCTCTACTGTTTCCCGCTATCGCCTCTCTACTACTTCACGCGCGTGCCTCTCTACTGATTCACGCTCGCGCCTCTCTACTGCTTCACGCTCGTGCCTCTCTACTGATTCATGCTATTGCCTCTCTACTACTTCACGCTCGTGCCTCTCTACAGATTCACGCTCGCGCCTCTCTACTGTTTCCCGCTATCGCCTCTCTACTACTTCACGCGCGTGCCTCTCTACTCATTCACGCCTGCACCTCTCTACTACTTCACGCTCGTGCCTCTCTACTGATTCACGCTATCGCCTCTCTACTGCTTCACGCTCGTGCCTCTCTACTGATTCACGCTATCGCCTCTCTACTACTTCACGCTCGTGTCTCTCTGCTGATTCACGCTCGCGCCTCTCTACTGTTTCCCGCTATCGCCTCTCTACTACTGCACGCGCGTGCCTCTCTACTCATTCACGCCCGCACCACTCTACTACTTCACCCTCGCGCCTCTCTACTGATTCGCGCTCGCGCCTCTCTACTGCTTCACGCTCGTGCCTCTCTACTGATTCACGCTATCGGCTCTCTACTGCTTCACGCTCGTGCCTCTCTACTGATTCACGCTCGCGCCTCTCTACTGTTTCCCGCTATCGCCTCTCTACTACTTCACGCGCGTGCCTCTCTACTGATTCACGCTCGCGCCTCTCTACTGATTCACTCTCGCGCCTCTCTACTGCTTCACGCTCGTGCCTCTCTACTGTTTCCCCGCTATCGCCTCTCTACTGCTTCACGCTCGTGCCTCTCTACTGATTCACGATATCGGCTCTCTACTACTTCACGCTCGTGCCTCTCTACTGATTCACGCTCGCGCCTCTCTACTGTTTCCCACTATCGCCTCTCTACTACTTCACGCGCGTGCCTCTCTACTGATTCACGCTCGCGCCTCTCTACTGCTTCACGCTCGCGCCTCTCTACTGTTTCTCGCTATCGCCTCTACTGATTCACGCTCGTGCCTCTCTACTGTTTCTCGCTATCGCCTCTCTACTGCTTCACGCTCGCGCCTCTCTACTGCTTCACGCTCGTGCCTCTACTGCTTCACGCTCTTGCCTCTCTACTGCTTCACGCTCGCGCCTCTCTACTGCTTCACGCTCGCGCCTCTCTACTGCTTCACGCTCGCGCCTCTCGACTGATTCACGCTATCGCCTGTCTACTGCTTCACGCTCGCGCCTCTCTACTGCTTCACGCTCGTGCCTCTACTGCTTCACGCTCGTGCCTCTCTACTGATTCACGCTCGTGCCTGTCTTCTACTTCCCGCTCGTGCCTCTCTATTGATTCACGCTCGCGCCTCTCTACTGCTTCACGCTCGCGCCTCTCTACTGATTCACGCTCGTGCCTCTGTACTGTTTCTCGCTATCGCCTCTCTACTGCTTCACGCTCGTGCCTCTCTACTGTTTCTCGCTATCGCCTCTATACTGCTTCGCGCTCGCGCCTCTCTACTGCTTCACGCTAGTGCCTCTCTACTGCTTCACGCTCGTGCCTCTACTGCTTCACGCTCGCGCCTCTCTACTGCTTCACGCTCGTGCCTCTCTACTGATTCACGCTATCGCCTCTCTACTGCTTCACGCTCGCGCTTCTTTACTGATCCACGCTATCGCCTCTCTACTGCTTCACGCTCGCGCCTCTCTACTGCTTCACGCTCGCGCCTCTCTACTGATTCACGCTCGCGCCTCTCTACTGCTTCACGCTCGTGCCTCTCTACTGTTTCCCCGCAATCGCCTCTCTACTGCTTCACGTTCGTGCCTCTCTACTGATTCACGCTATCGCCCCTCTACTACTTCACGCTCGTGCCTCTCTACTGATTCACGCTCGCGCCTCTCTACTGTTTCCTGCTATCGCCTCTCTACTAATTCACGCGCGTGCCTCTCTACTGATTCACGCTCGCGCCTCTCTACTGCTTCACGCTCGTGCCTCTCTACTGATTCACGCTATCGCCTCTACAGCTTCACGCTCGCGCCTCTCTACTGATCCACGCTATCGCCTTTCTACTGCTTCACCCTCGCGCCTCTCTACTGATTCACGCTCGCGCCTCTCTACTGTTTCACGCTCGTGCCTCTCTACTGTTTCCCCGCTATCGCCTCTCTACTGCTTCACGCTCGTGCCTCTCTACTGATTCACGCTATCGCCTCTCTACTACTTCACGCTCGTGCCTCTCTACTGATTAACGCTCGCGCCTCTCTACTGTTTCCCGCTATCGCCTCTCTACTACTTCACGCGCGTGCCTCTCTACTCATTCACGCCCGCTCCTCTCTACTACTTCACGCTCGTGCCTCTCTACTGATTCACGCTATCGCCTCTCTACTGCTTCACGCTCGTGCCTCTCTACTGATTCACGCTATCGCCTCTCTACTGCTTCACGCTCGTGCCTCTCTACTGTTTCTCGCTATCACCTCTCTACTGCTTCACGCTCGCGCCTCTCTACTGCTTCACGCTCGCGCCTCTCGACTGATTCACGCTATCGCCTCTCTACTGCTTCACGCTCGCGCCTCTCTAGTGTTTCTCGCTATCGCCTCTCTACTGCTTCACGCTCGCGCCCCTCTACTGCTTCACGCTCGTGCCTCTCTACTGCTTCACGCTCGTGCCTCTCTACTGATTCACGCTCGTGCCTGTCTACTACTTCCCGCTCGTGCCTCTCTACTGATTCACGCTCGCGCCTCTCTACTGCTTCACGCTCGCGCCTCTCTACTGATTCACGCTCGCGCCTCTGTACTGTTTCTCGCTATCGCCTCTCTACTGCTTCACGCTCGTGCCTCTCTACTGTTTCTCGCTATCGCCTCTCTACTGCTTCGCGCTCGCGCCTCTCTACTGATTCACGCTCGCGCCTCTCTACTGTTTCCCGCTATCGCCTCTCTACTACTTCACGCGCGTGCCTCTCTACTGATTCACGCTCGCGCCTCTCTACTGCTTCACGCTCGTGCCTCTCTACTGATTCATGCTATTGCCTCTCTACTACTTCACGCTCGTGCCTCTCTACTGATTCACGCTCGCGCCTCTCTACTGTTTCCCGCTATCGCCTCTCTACTACTTCACGCGCGTGCCTCTCTACTCATTCACGCCCGCACCTCTCTACTACTTCACGCTCGTGCCTCTCTACTGATTCACGCTATCGCCTCTCTACTGCTTCACGCTCGTGCCTCTCTACTGATTCACGCTATCGCCTCTCTACTACTTCACGCTCGTGTCTCTCTACTGATTCACGCTCGCGCCTCTCTACTGCTTCACGCTCGTGCCTCTCTACTGATTCATGCTATTGCCTCTCTACTACTTCACGCTCGTGCCTCTCTACTGATTCACGCTCGCGCCTCTCTACTGTTTCCCGCTATCGCCTGTCTACTACTTCACGCGCGTGCCTCTCTACTCATTCACGCCCGCACCTCTCTACTACTTCACGCTCGTGCCTCTCTACTGATTCATGCTATTGCCTCTCTACTACTTCACGCTCGTGCCTCTCTACTGATTCACGCTCGCGCCTCTCTACTGTTTCCCGCTATCGCCTCTCTACTACTTCACGCGCGTGCCTCTCTACTCATTCACGCCTGCACCTCTCTACTACTTCACGCTCGTGCCTCTCTACTGATTCACGCTATCGCCTCTCTACTGCTTCACGCTCGTGCCTCTCTACTGATTCACGCTATCGCCTCTCTACTACTTCACGCTCGTGTCTCTCTGCTGATTCACGCTCGCGCCTCTCTACTGTTTCCCGCTATCGCCTCTCTACTACTGCACGCGCGTGCCTCTCTACTCATTCACGCCCGCACCACTCTACTACTTCACCCTCGCGCCTCTCTACTGATTCGCGCTCGCGCCTCTCTACTGCTTCACGCTCGTGCCTCTCTACTGATTCACGCTATCGGCTCTCTACTGCTTCACGCTCGTGCCTCTCTACTGATTCACGCTCGCGCCTCTCTACTGTTTCCCGCTATCGCCTCTCTACTACTTCACGCGCGTGCCTCTCTACTGATTCACGCTCGCGCCTCTCTACTGATTCACGCTCGCGCCTCTCTACTGCTTCACGCTCGTGCCTCTCTACTGTTTCCCCGCTATCGCCTCTCTACTGCTTCACGCTCGTGCCTCTCTACTGATTCACGATATCGGCTCTCTACTACTTCACGCTCGTGCCTCTCTACTGATTCACGCTCGCGCCTCTCTACTGTTTCCCACTATCGCCTCTCTACTACTTCACGCGCGTGCCTCTCTACTGATTCACGCTCGCGCCTCTCTACTGCTTCACGCTCGCGCCTCTCTACTGTTTCTCGCTATCGCCTCTACTGATTCACGCTCGTGCCTCTCTACTGTTTCTCGCTATCGCCTCTCTACTGCTTCACGCTCGCGCCTCTCTACTGCTTCACGCTCGTGCCTCTACTGCTTCACGCTCTTGCCTCTCTACTGCTTCACGCTCGCGCCTCTCTACTGCTTCACGCTCGCGCCTCTCTACTGCTTCACGCTCGCGCCTCTCGACTGATTCACGCTATCGCCTGTCTACTGCTTCACGCTCGCGCCTCTCTACTGCTTCACGCTCGTGCCTCTACTGCTTCACGCTCGTGCCTCTCTACTGATTCACGCTCGTGCCTGTCTTCTACTTCCCGCTCGTGCCTCTCTATTGATTCACGCTCGCGCCTCTCTACTGCTTCACGCTCGCGCCTCTCTACTGATTCACGCTCGTGCCTCTGTACTGTTTCTCGCTATCGCCTCTCTACTGCTTCACGCTCGTGCCTCTCTACTGTTTCTCGCTATCGCCTCTCTACTGCTTCGCGCTCGCGCCTCTCTACTGCTTCACGCTAGTGCCTCTCTACTGCTTCACGCTCGTGCCTCTACTGCTTCACGCTCGCGCCTCTCTACTGCTTCACGCTCGTGCCTCTCTACTGATTCACGCTATCGCCTCTCTACTGCTTCACGCTCGCGCTTCTTTACTGATCCACGCTATCGCCTCTCTACTGCTTCACGCTCGCGCCTCTCTACTGCTTCACGCTCGCGCCTCTCTACTGATTCACGCTCGCGCCTCTCTACTGCTTCACGCTCGTGCCTCTCTACTGTTTCCCCGCAATCGCCTCTCTACTGCTTCACGTTCGTGCCTCTCTACTGATTCACGCTATCGCCCCTCTACTACTTCACGCTCGTGCCTCTCTACTGATTCACGCTCGCGCCTCTCTACTGTTTCCTGCTATCGCCTCTCTACTAATTCACGCGCGTGCCTCTCTACTGATTCACGCTCGCGCCTCTCTACTGCTTCACGCTCGTGCCTCTCTACTGATTCACGCTATCGCCTCTACAGCTTCACGCTCGCGCCTCTCTACTGATCCACGCTATCGCCTTTCTACTGCTTCACCCTCGCGCCTCTCTACTGATTCACGCTCGCGCCTCTCTACTGTTTCACGCTCGTGCCTCTCTACTGTTTCCCCGCTATCGCCTCTCTACTGCTTCACGCTCGTGCCTCTCTACTGATTCACGCTATCGCCTCTCTACTACTTCACGCTCGTGCCTCTCTACTGATTAACGCTCGCGCCTCTCTACTGTTTCCCGCTATCGCCTCTCTACTACTTCACGCGCGTGCCTCTCTACTCATTCACGCCCGCTCCTCTCTACTACTTCACGCTCGTGCCTCTCTACTGATTCACGCTATCGCCTCTCTACTGCTTCACGCTCGTGCCTCTCTACTGATTCACGCTATCGCCTCTCTACTGCTTCACGCTCGTGCCTCTCTACTGTTTCTCGCTATCACCTCTCTACTGCTTCACGCTCGGGCCTCTCTACTGCTTCACGCTCGCGCCTCTCGACTGATTCACGCTATCGCCTCTCTACTGCTTCACGCTCGCGCCTCTCTAGTGTTTCTCGCTATCGCCTCTCTACTCATTCACGCCCGCACCTCTCTACTACTTCACGCTCGTGCCTCTCTACTGATTCACGCTATCGCCTCTCTACTGCTTCACGCTCGTGCCTCTCTACTGATTCACGCTATCGCCTCTCTACTACTTCACGCTCGTGTCTCTCTACTGATTCACGCTCGCGCCTCTCGACTGATTCACGCTATCGCCTGTCTACTCCTTCACGCTTGCGCCTCTCTACTGCTTCACGCTCGTGCCTCTGTACTGCTTCACGCTCGTGCCTCTGTACTGATTCACGCTCGTGCCTGTCTTCTACTTCGCGCTCGTGCCTCTCTACTGAATCACGCTCGCGCCTCTCTACTGCTTCACGCTCGCGCCTCTCTACTGATTCACGCTCGCGCCTCTGTACTGTTTCTCGCTATCGCCTCTCTACTGCTTCACGCTCGTGCCTCTCTACTCTTTCTCGCTATCGCCTCTCTACTGCTTCGGGCTCGCGCCTCTCTACTGTTTCCCCGCTATCGCCTCTCTACTGCTTCACGCTCGTGCCTCTCTTCTGATTAGTGCTATCGCCTCTCTACTACTTCACGCTCGTGCCTCTCTACTGATTCATGCTCGCGCCTCTCTACTGTTTCCCGCTATCGCCTCTCTACTACTTCACGCGCGTGCCTCTCTACTGATTCACGCTCGCGCCTCTCTACTGCTTCACGCTCGTGCCTCTCTACTGATTCATGCTATTGCCTCTCTACTACTTCACGCTCGTGCCTCTCTACTGATTCACGCTCGCGCCTCTCTACTGTTTCCCGCTATCGCCTCTCTACTACTTCACGCGCCTGCCTCTCTACTCATTCACGCCCGCACCTCTCTACTACTTCACGCTCGTGCCTCTCTACTGATTCACGCTATCGCCTCTCTACTGCTTCACGCTCGTGCCCCTCTACTGATTCACGCTATCGCCTCTCTACTACTTCACGCTCGTGTCTCTCTACTGATTCACGCTCGCGCCTCTCTACTGTTTCCCGCTATCGCCTCTCTACTACTTCACGCGCGTGCCTCTCTACTCATTCACGCCCGCACCTCTCTACTACTTCACCCTCGCGCCTCTCTACTGATTCACGCTCGCGCCTCTCTACTGCTTCACGCTCGTGCCTCTCTACTGATTCACGCTATCGGCTCTCTACTACTTCACGCTCGTGCCTCTCTACTGATTCACGCTCGCGCCTCTCTACTGTTTCCCGCTATCGCCTCTCTACTACTTCACGCGCGTGCCTCTCTACTGATTCACGCTCGCGCCTCTCTACTGATTCACGCTCGCGCCTCTCTACTGCTTCACGCTCGTGCCTCGCTACTGTTTCCCCGCTATCGCCTCTCTACTGCTTCACGCTCGTGCCTCTCTACTGAATCACGATATCGGATCTCTCCTACTTCACGCTCGTGCCTCTCTACTGATTCACGCTCGCGCCTCTACTGTTTCCCACTATCGCCTCTCTACTACTTCACGCGCGTGCCTCTCTACTGATTCACGCTCGCGCCTCTCTACTGCTTCACGCTCGCGCCTCTCTACTGTTTCTCGCTATCGCCTCTCTACTGATTCACGCTCGTGCCTCTCTACTGTTTCTCGCTATCGCCTCTCTACTGCTTCACGCTCGCGCCTCTCTACTGCTTCACGCTCGTGCCTCTACTGCTTCACGCTCGTGCCTCTCTTCTGCTTCACGCTCGCGCCTCTCTACTGCTTCACGCTCGCGCCTCTCTACTGCTTCACGCTCGCGCCTCTCGACTGATTCACGCTATCGCCTGTCTACTGCTTCACGCTCGCGCCTCTCTACTGCTTCACGCTCGTGCCTCTACTGCTTCACGCTCGTGCCTCTCTACTGATTCACGCTCGTGCCTGTCTTCTACTTCCCGCTCGTGCCTCTCTATTGATTCACGCTCGCGCCTCTCTACTGCTTCACGCTCGCGCCTCTCTACTGATTCACGCTCGTGCCTCTGTACTGTTTCTCGCTATCGCCTCTCTACTGCTTCACGCTCGTGCCTCTCTACTGTTTCTCGCTATCGCCTCTCTACTGCTTCGCGCTCGCGCCTCTCTACTGCTTCACGCTAGTGCCTCTCTACTGCTTCACGCTCGTGCCTCTACTGCTTCACGCTCGCGCCTCTCTACTGCTTCACGCTCGTGCCTCTCTACTGATTCACGCTATCGCCTCTCTACTGCTTCACGCTCGCGCTTCTCTACTGATCCACGCTATCGCCTCTCTACTGCTTCACGCTCGCGCCTCTCTACTGCTTCACGCTCGCGCCTCTCTACTGATTCACGCTCGCGCCTCTCTACTGCTTCACGCTCGTGCCTCTCTACTGTTTCCCCGCTATCGCCTCTCTACTGCTTCACGCTCGTGCCTCTCTACTGATTCACGCTATCGCCCCTCTACTACTTCACGCTCGTGCCTCTCTACTGATTCACGCTCGCGCCTCTCTACTGTTTCCTGCTATCGCCTCTCTACTACTTCTCGCGCGTGCCTCTCTACTGATTCACGCTCGCGCCTCTCTACTGCTTCACGCTCGTGCCTCTCTACTGATTCACGCTATCGCCTCTACAGCTTCACGCTCGCGCCTCTCTACTGATCCACGCTATCGCCTTTCTACTGCTTCACCCTCGCGCCTCTCTACTGATTCACGCTCGCGCCTCTCTACTGTTTCACGCTCGTGCCTCTCTACTGTTTCCCCGCTATCGCCTCTCTACTGCTTCACGCTCGTGCCTCTCTACTGATTCACGCTATCGCCTCTCTACTACTTCACGCTCGTGCCTCTCTACTGATTAACGCTCGCGCCTCTCTACTGTTTCCCGCTATCGCCTCTCTACTACTTCACGCGCGCGCCTCTCTACTCATTCACGCCCGCACCTCTCTACTACTTCACGCTCGTGCCTCTCTACTGATTCACGCTATCGCCTCTCTACTGCTTCACGCTCGTGCCTCTCTACTGATTCACGCTATCGCCTCTCTACTACTTCACGCTCGTGTCTCTCTACTGATTCACGCTCGCGCCTCTCTACTGTTTCCCGCTATCGCCTCTCTACTACTTCACGCGCGTGCCTCTCTACTGATTCACGCTCGCGCATCTCTACTGCTTCACGCTCGTGCCTCTCTACTGATTCACGCTATCGCCTCTCTACTGCTTCACGCTCGCGCCTCTCTACTGCTTCACGCTCGTGCCTCTCTACTGCTTCACGCTCGTGCCTCTCTACTGATTCACGCTCGTGCCTGTCTACTACTTCCCGCTCGTGCCTCTCTACTGATTCACGCTCGCGCCTCTCTACTGCTTCACGCTCGCGCCTCTCTACTGATTCACGCTCGCGCCTCTGTACTGTTTCTCGCTATCGCCTCTCTACTGCTTCACGCTCGTTCCTCTCTACTGTTTCTCGCTATCGCCTCTCTACTGCTTCGCGCTCGCGCCTCTCTACTGCTTCGCGCTCGTGCCTCTACTGCTTCACGCTCGCGCCGCTCTACTGATTCACGATCGCGCCTCTCTACTGTTTCTCGCTATCGCCTCTACTGCTTCACGCTCGCGCCTCTCTACTGCTTCACGCTCGCGCCTCTCGACTGATTCACGCTATCGCCTGTCTACTCCTTCACGCTCGCGCCTCTCTACTGCTTCACGCTCGTGCCTCTGTACTGCTTCACGCTCGCGCCTCTGTACTGATTCACGCTCGTGCCTGTCTTCTACTTCCCGCTCGTGCCTCTCTACTGAATCACGCTCGCGCCTCTCTACTGCTTCACGCTCGCGCCTCTCTACTGATTCACGCTCGCGCCTCTGTACTGTTTCTCGCTATCGCCTCTCTACTGCTTCACGCTCGTGCCTTTCTACTCTTTCTCGCTATCGCCTCTCTACTGCTTCGGGCTCGCGCCTCTCTACTGTTTCCCCGCAATCGCCTCTCTACTGCTTCACGCTCGTGCCTCTCTACTGATTAGTGCTATCGCCTCTCTACTACTTCACGCTCGTGCCTCTCTACTGATTCACGCTCGCGCCTCTCTACTGTTTCCCGCTATCGCCTCTCTACTACTTCACGCGCGTGCCTCTCTACTGATTCACGCTCGCGCCTCTCTACTGCTTCACGCTCGTGCCTCTCTACTGATTCATGCTATTGCCTCTCTACTACTTCACGCTCGTGCCTCTCTACAGATTCACGCTCGCGCCTCTCTACTGTTTCCCGCTATCGCCTCTCTACTACTTCACGCGCGTGCCTCTCTACTCATTCACGCCTGCACCTCTCTACTACTTCACGCTCGTGCCTCTCTACTGATTCACGCTATCGCCTCTCTACTGCTTCACGCTCGTGCCTCTCTACTGATTCACGCTATCGGCTCTCTACTGCTTCACGCTCGTGCCTCTCTACTGATTCACGCTCGCGCCTCTCTACTGTTTCCCGCTATCGCCTCTCTACTACTTCACGCGCGTGCCTCTCTACTGATTCACGCTCGCGCCTCTCTACTGATTCACTCTCGCGCCTCTCTACTGCTTCACGCTCGTGCCTCTCTACTGTTTCCCCGCTATCGCCTCTCTACTGCTTCACGCTCGTGCCTCTCTACTGATTCACGATATCGGCTCTCTACTACTTCACGCTCGTGCCTCTCTACTGATTCACGCTCGCGCCTCTCTACTGTTTCCCACTATCGCCTCTCTACTACTTCACGCGCGTGCCTCTCTACTGATTCACGCTCGCGCCTCTCTACTGCTTCACGCTCGCGCCTCTCTACTGTTTCTCGCTATCGCCTCTACTGATTCACGCTCGTGCCTCTCTACTGTTTCTCGCTATCGCCTCTCTACTGCTTCACGCTCGCGCCTCTCTACTGCTTCACGCTCGTGCCTCTACTGCTTCACGCTCTTGCCTCTCTACTGCTTCACGCTCGCGCCTCTCTACTGCTTCACGCTCGCGCCTCTCTACTGCTTCACGCTCGCGCCTCTCGACTGATTCACGCTATCGCCTGTCTACTGCTTCACGCTCGCGCCTCTCTACTGCTTCACGCTCGTGCCTCTACTGCTTCACGCTCGTGCCTCTCTACTGATTCACGCTCGTGCCTGTCTTCTACTTCCCGCTCGTGCCTCTCTATTGATTCACGCTCGCGCCTCTCTACTGCTTCACGCTCGCGCCTCTCTACTGATTCACGCTCGTGCCTCTGTACTGTTTCTCGCTATCGCCTCTCTACTGCTTCACGCTCGTGCCTCTCTACTGTTTCTCGCTATCGCCTCTATACTGCTTCGCGCTCGCGCCTCTCTACTGCTTCACGCTAGTGCCTCTCTACTGCTTCACGCTCGTGCCTCTACTGCTTCACGCTCGCGCCTCTCTACTGCTTCACGCTCGTGCCTCTCTACTGATTCACGCTATCGCCTCTCTACTGCTTCACGCTCGCGCTTCTTTACTGATCCACGCTATCGCCTCTCTACTGCTTCACGCTCGCGCCTCTCTACTGCTTCACGCTCGCGCCTCTCTACTGATTCACGCTCGCGCCTCTCTACTGCTTCACGCTCGTGCCTCTCTACTGTTTCCCCGCAATCGCCTCTCTACTGCTTCACGTTCGTGCCTCTCTACTGATTCACGCTATCGCCCCTCTACTACTTCACGCTCGTGCCTCTCTACTGATTCACGCTCGCGCCTCTCTACTGTTTCCTGCTATCGCCTCTCTACTAATTCACGCGCGTGCCTCTCTACTGATTCACGCTCGCGCCTCTCTACTGCTTCACGCTCGTGCCTCTCTACTGATTCACGCTATCGCCTCTACAGCTTCACGCTCGCGCCTCTCTACTGATCCACGCTATCGCCTTTCTACTGCTTCACCCTCGCGCCTCTCTACTGATTCACGCTCGCGCCTCTCTACTGTTTCACGCTCGTGCCTCTCTACTGTTTCCCCGCTATCGCCTCTCTACTGCTTCACGCTCGTGCCTCTCTACTGATTCACGCTATCGCCTCTCTACTACTTCACGCTCGTGCCTCTCTACTGATTAACGCTCGCGCCTCTCTACTGTTTCCCGCTATCGCCTCTCTACTACTTCACGCGCGTGCCTCTCTACTCATTCACGCCCGCTCCTCTCTACTACTTCACGCTCGTGCCTCTCTACTGATTCACGCTATCGCCTCTCTACTGCTTCACGCTCGTGCCTCTCTACTGATTCACGCTATCGCCTCTCTACTGCTTCACGCTCGTGCCTCTCTACTGTTTCTCGCTATCACCTCTCTACTGCTTCACGCTCGCGCCTCTCTACTGCTTCACGCTCGCGCCTCTCGACTGATTCACGCTATCGCCTCTCTACTGCTTCACGCTCGCGCCTCTCTAGTGTTTCTCGCTATCGCCTCTCTACTGCTTCACGCTCGCGCCCCTCTACTGCTTCACGCTCGTGCCTCTCTACTGCTTCACGCTCGTGCCTCTCTACTGATTCACGCTCGTGCCTGTCTACTACTTCCCGCTCGTGCCTCTCTACTGATTCACGCTCGCGCCTCTCTACTGCTTCACGCTCGCGCCTCTCTACTGATTCACGCTCGCGCCTCTGTACTGTTTCTCGCTATCGCCTCTCTACTGCTTCACGCTCGTGCCTCTCTACTGTTTCTCGCTATCGCCTCTCTACTGCTTCGCGCTCGCGCCTCTCTACTGATTCACGCTCGCGCCTCTCTACTGTTTCCCGCTATCGCCTCTCTACTACTTCACGCGCGTGCCTCTCTACTGATTCACGCTCGCGCCTCTCTACTGCTTCACGCTCGTGCCTCTCTACTGATTCATGCTATTGCCTCTCTACTACTTCACGCTCGTGCCTCTCTACTGATTCACGCTCGCGCCTCTCTACTGTTTCCCGCTATCGCCTCTCTACTACTTCACGCGCGTGCCTCTCTACTCATTCACGCCCGCACCTCTCTACTACTTCACGCTCGTGCCTCTCTACTGATTCACGCTATCGCCTCTCTACTGCTTCACGCTCGTGCCTCTCTACTGATTCACGCTATCGCCTCTCTACTACTTCACGCTCGTGTCTCTCTACTGATTCACGCTCGCGCCTCTCTACTGCTTCACGCTCGTGCCTCTCTACTGATTCATGCTATTGCCTCTCTACTACTTCACGCTCGTGCCTCTCTACTGATTCACGCTCGCGCCTCTCTACTGTTTCCCGCTATCGCCTCTCTACTACTTCACGCGCGTGCCTCTCTACTCATTCACGCCCGCACCTCTCTACTACTTCACGCTCGTGCCTCTCTACTGATTCATGCTATTGCCTCTCTACTACTTCACGCTCGTGCCTCTCTACTGATTCACGCTCGCGCCTCTCTACTGTTTCCCGCTATCGCCTCTCTACTACTTCACGCGCGTGCCTCTCTACTCATTCACGCCTGCACCTCTCTACTACTTCACGCTCGTGCCTCTCTACTGATTCACGCTATCGCCTCTCTACTGCTTCACGCTCGTGCCTCTCTACTGATTCACGCTATCGCCTCTCTACTACTTCACGCTCGTGTCTCTCTGCTGATTCACGCTCGCGCCTCTCTACTGTTTCCCGCTATCGCCTCTCTACTACTGCACGCGCGTGCCTCTCTACTCATTCACGCCCGCACCACTCTACTACTTCACCCTCGCGCCTCTCTACTGATTCGCGCTCGCGCCTCTCTACTGCTTCACGCTCGTGCCTCTCTACTGATTCACGCTATCGGCTCTCTACTGCTTCACGCTCGTGCCTCTCTACTGATTCACGCTCGCGCCTCTCTACTGTTTCCCGCTATCGCCTCTCTACTACTTCACGCGCGTGCCTCTCTACTGATTCACGCTCGCGCCTCTCTACTGATTCACGCTCGCGCCTCTCTACTGCTTCACGCTCGTGCCTCTCTACTGTTTCCCCGCTATCGCCTCTCTACTGCTTCACGCTCGTGCCTCTCTACTGATTCACGATATCGGCTCTCTACTACTTCACGCTCGTGCCTCTCTACTGATTCACGCTCGCGCCTCTCTACTGTTTCCCACTATCGCCTCTCTACTACTTCACGCGCGTGCCTCTCTACTGATTCACGCTCGCGCCTCTCTACTGCTTCACGCTCGCGCCTCTCTACTGTTTCTCGCTATCGCCTCTACTGATTCACGCTCGTGCCTCTCTACTGTTTCTCGCTATCGCCTCTCTACTGCTTCACGCTCGCGCCTCTCTACTGCTTCACGCTCGTGCCTCTACTGCTTCACGCTCTTGCCTCTCTACTGCTTCACGCTCGCGCCTCTCTACTGCTTCACGCTCGCGCCTCTCTACTGCTTCACGCTCGCGCCTCTCGACTGATTCACGCTATCGCCTGTCTACTGCTTCACGCTCGCGCCTCTCTACTGCTTCACGCTCGTGCCTCTACTGCTTCACGCTCGTGCCTCTCTACTGATTCACGCTCGTGCCTGTCTTCTACTTCCCGCTCGTGCCTCTCTATTGATTCACGCTCGCGCCTCTCTACTGCTTCACGCTCGCGCCTCTCTACTGATTCACGCTCGTGCCTCTGTACTGTTTCTCGCTATCGCCTCTCTACTGCTTCACGCTCGTGCCTCTCTACTGTTTCTCGCTATCGCCTCTCTACTGCTTCGCGCTCGCGCCTCTCTACTGCTTCACGCTAGTGCCTCTCTACTGCTTCACGCTCGTGCCTCTACTGCTTCACGCTCGCGCCTCTCTACTGCTTCACGCTCGTGCCTCTCTACTGATTCACGCTATCGCCTCTCTACTGCTTCACGCTCGCGCTTCTTTACTGATCCACGCTATCGCCTCTCTACTGCTTCACGCTCGCGCCTCTCTACTGCTTCACGCTCGCGCCTCTCTACTGATTCACGCTCGCGCCTCTCTACTGCTTCACGCTCGTGCCTCTCTACTGTTTCCCCGCAATCGCCTCTCTACTGCTTCACGTTCGTGCCTCTCTACTGATTCACGCTATCGCCCCTCTACTACTTCACGCTCGTGCCTCTCTACTGATTCACGCTCGCGCCTCTCTACTGTTTCCTGCTATCGCCTCTCTACTAATTCACGCGCGTGCCTCTCTACTGATTCACGCTCGCGCCTCTCTACTGCTTCACGCTCGTGCCTCTCTACTGATTCACGCTATCGCCTCTACAGCTTCACGCTCGCGCCTCTCTACTGATCCACGCTATCGCCTTTCTACTGCTTCACCCTCGCGCCTCTCTACTGATTCACGCTCGCGCCTCTCTACTGTTTCACGCTCGTGCCTCTCTACTGTTTCCCCGCTATCGCCTCTCTACTGCTTCACGCTCGTGCCTCTCTACTGATTCACGCTATCGCCTCTCTACTACTTCACGCTCGTGCCTCTCTACTGATTAACGCTCGCGCCTCTCTACTGTTTCCCGCTATCGCCTCTCTACTACTTCACGCGCGTGCCTCTCTACTCATTCACGCCCGCTCCTCTCTACTACTTCACGCTCGTGCCTCTCTACTGATTCACGCTATCGCCTCTCTACTGCTTCACGCTCGTGCCTCTCTACTGATTCACGCTATCGCCTCTCTACTGCTTCACGCTCGTGCCTCTCTACTGTTTCTCGCTATCACCTCTCTACTGCTTCACGCTCGGGCCTCTCTACTGCTTCACGCTCGCGCCTCTCGACTGATTCACGCTATCGCCTCTCTACTGCTTCACGCTCGCGCCTCTCTAGTGTTTCTCGCTATCGCCTCTCTACTGCTTCACGCTCGCGCCCCTCTACTGCTTCACGCTCGTGCCTCTCTACTGCTTCACGCTCGTGCCTCTCTACTGATTCACGCTCGTGCCTGTCTACTACTTCCCGCTCGTGCCTCTCTACTGATTCACGCTCGCGCCTCTCTACTGCTTCACGCTCGCGCCTCTCTACTGATTCACGCTCGCGCCTCTGTACTGTTTCTCGCTATCGCCTCTCTACTGCTTCACGCTCGTGCCTCTCTACTGTTTCTCGCTATCGCCTCTCTACTGCTTCGCGCTCGCGCCTCTCTACTGATTCACGCTCGCGCCTCTCTACTGTTTCCCGCTATCGCCTCTCTACTACTTCACGCGCGTGCCTCTCTACTGATTCACGCTCGCGCCTCTCTACTGCTTCACGCTCGTGCCTCTCTACTGATTCATGCTATTGCCTCTCTACTACTTCACGCTCGTGCCTCTCTACTGATTCACGCTCGCGCCTCTCTACTGTTTCCCGCTATCGCCTCTCTACTACTTCACGCGCGTGCCTCTCTACTCATTCACGCCCGCACCTCTCTACTACTTCACGCTCGTGCCTCTCTACTGATTCACGCTATCGCCTCTCTACTGCTTCACGCTCGTGCCTCTCTACTGATTCACGCTATCGCCTCTCTACTACTTCACGCTCGTGTCTCTCTACTGATTCACGCTCGCGCCTCTCTACTGTTTCCCGCTATCGCCTCTCTACTACTTCACGCGCGTGCCTCTCTACTCATTCACGCCCGCACCACTCTACTACTTCACCCTCGCGCCTCTCTACTGATTCACGCTCGCGCCTCTCTACTGCTTCACGCTCGTGCCTCTCTACTGATTCACTCTATCGGCTCTCTACTACTTCACGCTCGTGCCTCTCTACTGATTCACGCTCGCGCCTCTCTACTGTTTCCCGCTATCGCCTCTCTACTACTTCACGCGCGTGCCTCTCTACTGATTCACGCTCGCGCCTCTCTACTGATTCACGCTCGCGCCTCTCTACTGCTTCACGCTCGTGCCTCTCTACTGTTTCCCCGCTATCGCCTCTCTACTGCTTCACGCTCGTGCCTCTCTACTGATTCACGATATCGGCTCTCTACTACTTCACGCTCGTGCCTCTCTACTGATTCACGCTCGCGCCTCTCTACTGTTTCCCACTATCGCCTCTCTACTACTTCACGCGCGTGCCTCTCTACTGATTCACGCTCGCGCCTCTCTACTGCTTCACGCTCGCGCCTCTCTACTGTTTCTCGCTATCGCCTCTCTACTGATTCACGCTCGTGCCTCTCTACTGTTTCTCGCTATCGCCTCTCTACTGCTTCACGCTCGCGCCTCTCTACTGCTTCACGCTCGTGCCTCTACTGCTTCACGCTCGTGCCTCTCTACTGCTTCACGCTCGCGCCTCTCTACTGCTTCACGCTCGCGCCTCTCTACTGCTTCACGCTCGCGCCTCTCGACTGATTCACGCTATCGCCTGTCTACTGCTTCACGCTCGCGCCTCTCTACTGCTTCACGCTCGTGCCTCTACTGCTTCACGCTCGTGCCTCTCTACTGATTCACGCTCGTGCCTGTCTTCTACTTCCCGCTCGTGCCTCTCTATTGATTCACGCTCGCGCCTCTCTACTGCTTCACGCTCGCGCCTCTCTACTGATTCACGCTCGTGCCTCTGTACTGTTTCTCGCTATCGCCTCTCTACTGCTTCACGCTCGTGCCTCTCTACTGTTTCTCGCTATCGCCTCTCTACTGCTTCGCGCTCGCGCCTCTCTACTGCTTCACGCTAGTGCCTCTCTACTGCTTCACGCTCGTGCCTCTACTGCTTCACGCTCGCGCCTCTCTACTGCTTCACGCTCGTGCCTCTCTACTGATTCACGCTATCGCCTCTCTACTGCTTCACGCTCGCGCTTCTCTACTGATCCACGCTATCGCCTCTCTACTGCTTCACGCTCGCGCCTCTCTACTGCTTCACGCTCGCGCCTCTCTACTGATTCACGCTCGCGCCTCTCTACTGCTTCACGCTCGTGCCTCTCTACTGTTTCCCCGCTATCGCCTCTCTACTGCTTCACGCTCGTGCCTCTCTACTGATTCACGCTATCGCCCCTCTACTACTTCACGCTCGTGCCTCTCTACTGATTCACGCTCACGCCTCTCTACTGTTTCCTGCTATCGCCTCTCTACTACTTCACGCGCGTGCCTCTCTACTGATTCACGCTCGCGCCTCTCTACTGCTTCACGCTCGTGCCTCTCTACTGATTCACGCTATCGCCTCTACAGCTTCACGCTCGCGCCTCTCTACTGATCCACGCTATCGCCTTTCTACTGCTTCACCCTCGCGCCTCTCTACTGATTCACGCTCGCGCCTCTCTACTGTTTCACGCTCGTGCCTCTCTACTGATTCACGCTATCGCCTCTCTACTACATCACGCTCGTGCCTCTCTACTGATTAACGCTCGCGCCTCTCTACTGTTTCCCGCTATCGCCTCTCTACTACTTCACGCGCGTGCCTCTCTACTCATTCACGCCCGCACCTCTCTACTACTTCACGCTCGTGCCTCTCTACTGATTCACGCTATCGCCTCTCTACTGATTCACGCTATCGCCTCTCTACTACTTCACGCTCGTGTCTCTCTACTGATTCACGCTCGCGCCTCTCTACTGTTTCCCGCTATCGCCTCTCTACTACTTCACGCGCGTGCCTCTCTACTGATTCACGCTCGCGCATCTCTACTGCTTCACGCTCGTGCCTCTCTACTGATTCACGCTATCGCCTCTCTACTGCTTCACGCTCGCGCCTCTCTACTGCTTCACGCTCGTGCCTCTCTACTGCTTCACGCTCGTGCCTCTCTACTGATTCACGCTCGTGCCTGTCTACTACTTCCTGCTCGTGCCTCTCTACTGATTCACGCTCGCGCCTCTCTACTGATTCACGCTCGCGCCTATCTACTGATTCACGCTCGCGCCTCTCTACTGTTTCTCGCTATCGCCTCTCTACTGCTTCACGCTCGTGCCTCTCTACTGTTTCTCGCTATCACCTCTCTACTGCTTCACGCTCGCGCCTCTCTACTGCTTCACGCTCGCGCCTCTCGACTGATTCACGCTATCGCCTCTCTACTGCTTCACGCTCGCGCCTCTCTAGTGTTTCTCGCTATCGCCTCTCTACTGCTTCACGCTCGCGCCCCTCTACTGCTTCACGCTCGTGCCTCTCTACTGCTTCACGCTCGTGCCTCTCTACTGATTCACGCTCGTGCCTGTCTACTACTTCCCGCTCGTGCCTCTCTACTGATTCACGCTCGCGCCTCTCTACTGCTTCACGCTCGCGCCTCTCTACTGATTCACGCTCGCGCCTCTGTACTGTTTCTCGCTATCGCCTCTCTACTGCTTCACGCTCGTGCCTCTCTACTGTTTCTCGCTATCGCCTCTCTACTGCTTCGCGCTCGCGCCTCTCTACTGCTTCACGCTCGTGCCTCTACTGCTTCACGCTCGCGCCGCTCTACTGATTCACGCTCGCGCCTCTCTACTGTTTCTCGCTATCGCCTCTCTACTGCTTCACGCTCGCGCCTCTCTACTGCTTCACGCTCGCGCCTCTCGACTGATTCACGCTATCGCCTGTCTACTCCTTCACGCTCGCGCCTCTCTACTGCTTCACGCTCGTGCCTCTGTACTGCTTCACGCTCGCGCCTCTGTACTGATTCACGCTCGTGCCTGTCTTCTACTTCCCGCTCGTGCCTCTCTACTGAATCACGCTCGCGCCTCTGTACTGTTTCTCGCTATCGCCTCTCTACTGCTTCACGCTCGTGCCTCTCTACTCTTTCTCGCTATCGCCTCTCTACTGCTTCGGGCTCGCGCCTCTCTACTGTTTCCCCGCTATCGCCTCTCTACTGCTTCACGCTCGTGCCTCTCTACTGATTAGTGCTATCGCCTCTCTACTACTTCACGCTCGTGCCTCTCTACTGATTCACGCTCGCGCCTCTCTACTGTTTCCCGCTATCGCCTCTCTACTACTTCACGCGCGTGCCTCTCTTTGATTCACGCTCGCGCCTCTCTACTGCTTCACGCTCGTGCCTCTCTACTGATTCATGCTATTGCCTCTCTACTGCATCACGCTCGTACCTCTCTACTGATTCACGCTCGCGCCTCTCTACTGTTTCCCGCTATCGCCTCTCTACTACTTCACGCGCGTGCCTCTCTACTGATTCACGCTCGCGCCTCTCTACTGCTTCACGCTCGCGCCTCTCTACTGCTTCACGCTCGTGCCTCTCTACTGCTTCACGCTTGTTCCTCTCTACTGATTCACGCTCGTGCCTGTCTACTACTTCCCGCTCGTGCCTCTCTACTGATTCACGCACGCGCCTCTCTACTGCTTCACGCTCGCGCCTCTCTACTGTTTCTCGCTATCGCCTCTCTGCTGCTTCACGCTCGTGCCCCTCTACTGTTTCTCGGTATCGCCTCTCTACTGCTTCACGCTCGCGCCTCTCTACTGCTTCACGCTCGTGCCTCTCTACTGCTTCACGCTCGTGCCTCTCTACTGCTTCACGCTCGTGCCTCTCTACTGCTTCACACTCGCGCCTCTCTACTGCTTCACGCTCGCGCCTCTCTACTGCTTCACGCTCGCGCCTCTCGACTGATTCACGCTATCGCCTGTCTACTGCTTCACGCTCGCGCCTCTCTACTGCTTGACGCTCGTGCCTCTCTACTGCTTCACGCTCGTGCCTCTCTACTGATTCACGCTCGTGCCTGTCTACTACTTCCCGCTCGTGCCTCTCTACTGATTCACGCTCGCGCCTCTCTACTGCTTCACGCTCGCGCCTGTCTACTGATTCACGCTCGCGCCTCTCTACTGTTTCTCGCTATAGCCTCTCTACTGCTTCACGCTCGCGCCTCTCTACTCATTCACGCCCGCACCTCTCTACTACTTCACGCTCGTGCCTCTCTACTGATTCACGCTATCGCCTCTCTACTGCTTCACGCTCGTGCCTCTCTACTGATTCACGCTATCGCCTCTCTACTACTTCACGCTCGTGTCTCTCTACTGATTCACGCTCGCGCCTCTCTACTGTTTCCCGCTATCGCCTCTCTACTACTTCACGCGCGTGCCTCTCTACTCATTCACGCCCGCACCACTCTACTACTTCACCCTCGCGCCTATCTACTGATTCACGCTCGCACCTCTCTACTGCTTCACGCTCGTGCCTCTCTACTGATTCACTCTATCGGCTCTCTACTACTTCACGCTCGTGCCTCTCTACTGATTCACGCTCGCGCCTCTCTACTGTTTCCCGCTATCGCCTCTCTACTACTTCACGCGCGTGCCTCTCTACTGATTCACGCTCGCGCCTCTCTACTGATTCACGCTCGCGCCTCTCTACTGCTTCACGCTCGTGCCTCTCTACTGTTTCCCCGCTATCGCCTCTCTACTGCTTCACGCTCGTGCCTCTCTACTGATTCACGATATCGGCTCTCTACTACTTCACGCTCGTGCCTCTCTACTGATTCACGCTCGCGCCTCTCTACTGTTTCCCACTATCGCCTCTCTACTACTTCACGCGCGTGCCTCTCTACTGATTCACGCTCGCGCCTCTCTACTGCTTCACGCTCGCGCCTCTCTACTGTTTCTCGCTATCGCCTCTCTACTGATTCACGCTCGTGCCTCTCTACTGTTTCTCGCTATCGCCTCTCT